>NC_064813.1:60835132-60882961 GCF_023721935.1 Panthera uncia
GGGGGGGAAGGCGCCATAGGGACGATCGTCTGAGAAAGCGTGAGTATAGGGGATCTCCTGATGAGCATGGCCTCTTTAAGGAATATTTAAGATGTGATAACGGCAGAGATTCCCTGTAGGTGATTTCAGAGAAGAGCAGTCAATTAAGCAATTCCAGGGGCTTGAGATCATCCTGTATCCCATAAACACCGTCAGCGTTCCCCTATGCAGTAACAGTCTGTGCCGAAAAATCTAAAGCAATTACTTTTGTCCTCTCAGCCTTCTGAGCACCTCCTTCAATCAAAGGAAAGGTTAAAGCAAGAGCTAAATATGCCCCTTTGTCACCATGAGGGCAGCGCCGAGCTTGATGGAAGCATTCGTGAGGCGATTCCTTCAAGCCTTTTGGGGGCCAGGTGAAAAAGGATGGCCAATCGGGACACTCAAAAACAGCAATTGCCCAAAGAACTGGGAACAGGAACATTTGAAATCAATATCCCTTGAAAACAAAAGTGCAGCTCATTGCATTCCTATTATAATTTGGCTTTGCCTCTGCGTTAGCCCGGAAACAGTAATGACAGTTGAGAACCATTTATTTACTCATTCTTTCCCTCACGGCATTTTGTTTTGTTGCACGTATTTTGCTGCCTTTTCATCTCCAGCTCTATGTGGGACATTTTTATAATAAAAGTCAAGGGAAAACATTTCACTGTAATGCCATCTTCTAGCTGTGCAACCTCAGGTGAGCCAATTCACAGAAAAATAGCCTTTAGAAGCTACAAATGAGTTTTGGCCCCATCTCCAAACACCCACTCTATGGATGGGACGTATAGGGGCAGGGAATAGCGAGGTCTCCAAGAAAGTGAGCCTAAGAGCTTTATCCTCACTGTATCCTCTCTAGAATCACCCTTCCTCAGCATCACACAAATATTTGTGGTTGCCTCTGGTTTTTCCCACTCGAAACTTCCGTGACCTCATCCTGAGCTCATCTGCCTCACACTACTGCTCAGTAAAGCCCATAAAGACACTCATGTCATTTCATGACCCCCGATGTGCGACAAATGGTAGGTATGACTTTTCATGAATTATTTAAACCTGCTCTTTGTGTCTCTAGATGTCAAGTGAAATATAAATAGGATAAAGTGGGTAAAGTGTTTGCAAAGTGCTTGGCCCATATGAGTATTTAATAAATGTTAGCTTAGGCTGTGGTGCTGTGATTGGTGATGGTGTGGGATGGTGGATGCAGTCCACAGGGTCATAGTTCTGATTCTTATTTTAGGCTGCTGACCTCATCTATTGGAAAGAATGTTGGGGCAAGGGTCTTGAGATGGGAATTAGGATACTACCTGTAACAGTCAATAATAATAACCAGTGTGAACCTCAGATAGACACTGAAAGTGCTCATGATTCCAGTAAGTCAGTGTGAGAGTATAGCACAGACACACGTACACACACACACACACACACACACACAATGGACACTCAAGAAATACTTGTCAAATGGACGAAGGCCATGGAACTGAGTGTTGACAGGATTTTGACAAAGTAAGACGGTGCACCAGCTCAACAGAGAGGACAAGGCGTTCACTGTGACCAGGCCGCTGTCTAATATAAATCACGAGTGTGGAAAATTCACAGGCAGAGATGGAAATAGATACCAAAACCTTGGAACGACACGGTGTCATGTTTATTTACCTCAGGGGTGCTGTTGGTAAACACGCATGAGGGGAATCAGAAACAATGTGGTTGAAGACAAGAGATTGCAGAGGAAATGATGCATTTTATTTACCCCATGGAAAACAATAACAGTTTGCTCTGTGGTAGGTTCTTGCACGGGTACTATTTAGAAGGGGAAAATGACACAGGAAATATAATCATTCAGGGGGAAATTTTAAATGGTGATTACTATTTACAAAATTTAATGTAGTCGTATTCAGCCTCTTCTCTGCTATTTGAAATAAAATTCTCATAGGCGCGCGCGCACACACACACACACACACACACACACACGCGTGCATGCACAGCAGATGCCCCCCTAACTGAAAGGGTCCAGTAACACAATCCCAACTTCTTTCCTAGACTGAGAAATGAGATTTTCCTCGAGAGACCAGACTACACCTGTTCCTCCGTTTCTCCCAAGTGTTCTTTCTCAGCCACTCACTACACCGTATATACTGGTAGTCTCACCTCTTTCTAGAATGTCAACTATCACCCACCTGCTGATTGCAAATCGGTCATTTCAGTCCAGACCTATCTCTTGAGCAGCACATCCAACTAATTGCCTCATGAACATTTTCGCTGATAACGCCCTGCAGTCATGCCAAACACACTGTTCCCGGTGCTGAGGAAGTCCGGTTTCTCCCCTCCTTTGTGTTCTGTAGCTGCTTGGGCAACACCATCTGCCTGGTTGCTCAAGTCTGAGTCATTTTTATCTAGTTCACCGCCTTTGCCAGGGTGGTTCCCTTACATGCCCACCAGGTCATTTCACTCCCAAGGGACATTTCTAGTAGATCACTTAATGCGTTGACCTATAATTATTCATTTGTATGGTTTTCTCCCGCACTAATGTATGAGCTTTTCAGAGATAGAAAGCTAAGCTTACAGCAAGCACTTAATGGGTGATTGCTAAATGCACCCCAGAATTTTACTGAGACTGAATTGACCCATGTAACCCCGATGTAGAGTGTTAGGATTGCCTGCAGGATATGTTCCTGTCACCACACTTTCATCTGTTTGACTACAGATAGCAAAGTTATGGATCCTCCTTTCTAGGCTCAGTCGCTCACCAGAATCCAGGCACCTGTTAGACCAGCAGTGCCTAGCGAAGAGCATAAGAGCCGCGGGCAATTTGGCTGTATCCCAAATCCTAAGGAACATAAAACCTCAGGAACCCGAGTCCTGAGGAGTGTTTTATCAATCCAGAGATGGTAGCGTTGGAAAGGGCACAGGTATATAGCTGATTTGTGAAATTCTGTTCTTCTTAAAAACAGATTTAGCTGAGTAATCGTAGAGACTGGCAGTTGATTTATATTCCTGTTACAATGCAAATATGTAATTTAGCCCAAGATATATAATCTCACTGTCTCCTCCCTCAGTATCACCGTCTAATAAAAGGAACGATCTGCATATTATGTAACCTAGTACTTCTCGTCGCTTAGTTGATTCATTTTCTTCTACAAGTTCAAGATCAAGATTAGCATCAACTCTGAAACGGATTCTGTGAGTGAGAAGCAGACGCGGAAATGTTGAGAAAATGCTTATTTGCATGACAATATGTATATGCTAAGAATGTGTTCTCTAGCTTCACCGTGACAATCATTTCACAATCATGTGCATATATCAAAACATCACACTGCACATCTGAAATATATACAACTTTTATTTGTCAATTATACATCAATAAAGTCAGGGGGAAAAAAAGCCAAAAATATGTATAACTTAGAAGCACTTTCTTTTAAGGGAGAGGAATATATATTCTAATAAGAGAGATTTGATTAGGCCTAAGATCAACCTCCCAACTCAGATAATATGAAGCCAAGAAAAAACAGAATGCAAAATCGAATGTGTGTTATAATGGTATTTATGCAAAAAGTATCTATACCTTTAAAGAAACTTTGAAAGAAATCAGAGAGTAAAACAGGCTTTAAGAGTGTGGATAGTGGGATTATATATAGCTTAGTTTTCTTCCTAATGTCCTAAATGCTGACGTTAGCATTTTTAGAAAGTATAATTTAAAATTTTTAATTCAAATGCCAGCATGCATCTCCTCAATGAAATTATTGTAGGTTTTCCAGGATATAAAACTATGTCGAATCCCAGCATCCAAACAATTCATAAAGTTGTTTTTCCCTTCACCCAGACTTTAGGGGTTCCCTGGGAGAATCTAAAGATCCTCAAGGGCCATCTGCTCTACAAACTCTGTAGGTATTGGAGATCAAGTATCATGAATGAAGTAAACACAATTCCGCATCCAATTCGATGCAGCAGGGAGGGTGGCCAGGCATCTGGCTTGGATTATACGCATGCAAAACCAGGAAAGATGCAAAATCAGCCCAGGAGCCCTCACAGCAAAGATTGTTTCCTCTTGACCTCCCCCACCACCCCTTCCTCTTAGCCATCCCTGTGGAGAGGGAGCTCCCGTAGAGCAGACACACTTCTTTCCGGAAGACTCCATAAGGACTGTCTGCCGATCTTTCTGCCATGCACTGAATATTCATGGAAATTTCCTGATGATTAATATTTATGACAATTCCCTGAAAATGTGTCTGCGGTGTGACTGTGAAAGAATTGTAGAAATTAATTATTTTCTTCGCGTTACCACCCATTGGATCACATCTGCATGCTGCAGGAAGCTGCTTGTAACCCCGCAGGTCTGATTCATCTCCCTTAAAGGCATACGTTGATTGTAGTTGATAACGATGTCTCTAAAATTTGGGTCAAGGAGAGCTCCCTTAGCCTCATTTGACCACTGCTTTATCAGCTAATTTCTCCTTGCGTCAAAGGGATAAGGAATCTGGCATGGTCACATCATTAGGACAAGGAGAAAAGAATCCAATGGGGTGAGAGAGGATGGGGTTGGGGAGGGAAGTGTAGGACTGAGGCCTACCCAGTCAGCCTCAGAATTGCTGAACGTCCCTTCTATCATCTCCTGGTTTCTGTGTCTTTGCTCGCGCTACCCCTACCCCCCAAAAAGGTCAACCTCTTTATTCTTCTGCACCCACCCAAATCCCACCCTCTACAGAGTCCGGGTCACATCCAGCATTCTCTCCGAGGTCCCTTTTGGTCGCTCTCATCTATACTGAATTCTTCATGCAGTCACAGCAAAGGGAGGAGCCCACCTACATGGAAAGACAAAGTTGTTTCTCGATTTCTACCTCTGGCCACTCAGACCTTAACAATTTGCCTTGTCTCTGAGGTCTTCTCCTGAATCTTGGTTCTTTTCCCCCAAACACTGTCTTGCTAAGTGTATCTAGCTGCAGTGTCTGTTCCCTACAGTATATGCTGATATTAGGTCTCAAGGAGTTTTCCTAAAATACTGCTTTGATCATGGAACTCCCTTCCTTAGGAAACTTTCATGGCTCCTCAGGGCTGATAGAAAAATTTCCAGTTCCTTAACAGAGTAGCCTAGTCTCTCCACACTACGGCTCCAACCTTCCCTAATATCACTGACTTCCCTAAATATTCCTCAGTTATAAGAAAATGGAACCACTCTTCAACCCTGCACAGATCCCCACATGGTTCTTCCCCTGCTTGAACAGTCTTCTTTCCACATCTCTTAACTGCATGCCCCTCGTAAGCCTTTTTGGTCTACCCCAGTCCATGCAACAAACCTGTTCTACCTTAACACTTGTATTTAGTAACCAGAGCACTCATTCAGCAAGCACCTATTACCTACAGGGTTCTGGAATGAAAAACTCTTGTGATTCATGTCTTCATAAGAAGTACAAAGTTGAACATATGATATTGACTTTTACTAGGTCAAAGATGCCCAAATACTGACAGTTTCACATGGTTCAACATGCAAAGGCAGTTATAAACGCAAATCTAATTCTATCCCCCGCCCCCCATAGCCAGGGCTGCAGAATAGAATCCATGTTTCTTTCCAGAAACTTTTTTGTTTTTTTAAGTCGGCTTCACATCCAGCATGGAGCCTAACAGTGGGGCTTGAATTCATGACCCTGAGAGCAAGACCTGAGATGAGATCAAGAGTCAGATGACCAAGAGGCAGCTGGGTGGCTCAGTTGGTTAAGCGTCTGACTTCGGCTCAGGTCATGATCTCGCAGTTCGCGAGTTCGAGCCTTGCGTCGGGCTCTGTGCTGATAGCTCAGAGCCTGGAGCCTACTTTGGATTCTGTGTCTCCCTCTGTCTGCTCCTCCCCCGCTCATGCTCACTTGCTCTGTCTCTCTCAGAAATAAAGAAACTTTAAAAATAATAATAAAATTTTTAAAAAAAGTCAGATGACCAAGCCACCCAGTAGCCCCTAGAATCTTTATTTTTTAAAAAATTCACCAAACAACTCTTGCAGTTTCTTTTTCTCACCAACCTGTGTTAATTCACTCAAAAAGCATATGTCTGTAGTATGCGTGAGTCCATCTAATCAACAATTATTCTTTGATTCTGAACTGGCCATAGATTTCTCTATTCCTGAGGGTCTCCAAAATAAATTTCTCAGAAAACTATAAAAAAAATTTAAAAAAAAGGCTACAGACTCGGTGACTTGTAAATTTATTTCTCACAGCTCTGAAAGCTAGGAAGTCCAAGATCAAGGTGTCAGCATGGTCACATTCTGGTGTAGGCCCTCCTCCTAGTTCATAACTGATGACTTCTCACAGTGCTCTCACAGGTAGAAGGGGTCCGAACTTTCTCTGAAGCTTCTTGGGTAAAGGCATTAATCTCATTCATAAGGGTTGTGTCCTCATGACCTAATCTCCTCTCAAAGGCTCTGCCTCCTATTACCTAAAAAGTGATTTTCCTTTTAAAAGACAATCATCATTTGCAATAGTTTTCAATTATACATTTTTTAAATTTAAAATTTTCATTAAAAAATAAATGTGCTGATGGGGCGCCTGGGCAGCTCAGTCGGCTAAGCATCCAACTTCGGCTCAGGTCACGATCTCACAGTTGGTGAGTTCGAGCCCCGCGTCTGGCTCTGTGCTGACACTCGGAGCCTGGAGCCTGCTTCAGATTCTGCATCTCCCTCTTTCTCTGCCCCTTCCCTGCTCGTGCTTGCTCTCTCTCTCTCTCTCTCTCAAAAATAAATAAACATTAACAATATAATAAAAAATAAATCTAGTGATCTGAAAATTATTAGCCACAATTAAAGCTACTGTTTATTGAGCATTTACAATATGCCCAGCACTGTTCTAAATACTAGAATACATATTTATATGTTTAACCTTTCTGAATCTGAGATTTAAGTGGCCAAATAATTAACTCAAGGTGCTACAACTATTATTACCAAAGCTGGGATTTGATTCCTTGCTTTAAGTGCAAAGACCCACCCTTAGCCACTAAACTACATTGGAATTCAGGCGTCCCAAGAACCCTGTTAGTCTGTTTGGTTGCAGAGCCAGTGTGTGAATTTGTGCAATTGTCCTGGTTTATGATACCGCTGGGGGTTATGATCTTCTGTTTCCCTTTGACAACAAAGAATGCATAGGATTGGAAGGGACTGCTCTCGCAGCCACGCAGAGAACTAGTTGCAAATTGTCACGTCTGATGCCTTACATGTATTTTCTAGACTTCAGAATTAAGAGGAGGTGTGCTAGGGAATGCTGGGTATCATGGTGTCTCTCTCCAGTTTTAAATACATTTTAATTTTAAAACACAGATGTGTTTACTGGGAATGGAAACTTTACTGCAAATTTTTAGCAGAAGCCTGAAACTTCAAAGAGATGTCTTGTTCTTGACCTACTATCTTTCAACCCCCTGGGGTTTCCATTCCTTCCCCTGCAGTTAAGAGAGTGGAAAAGTTTGAGATATATCCTTTGATCTATTTTAAAGTCTCTGCCATTATGCAACACATTGGGCTCTAGTCATTTCTTTGAGGAAAAGAGTATTTATGAAAGAGGAGCCTCTGGGGGTCAATTGTGCACAATTAACACCTTTTCTGATGCTTTCACAAAGCTACAGCTGTGCCCTGTACCGAAGAAAGTCACTATCCATTGTTTCCAGGATGGCCTGTTTAAAGCCGGAAGCTCAGGCTGTAACATCTGATGCCCAGAACTTCTAAAGCCCAGGCAGGGAAATTAAAACTTCATCTAGTGTCTGCAGCACCTGAGACAAGAGTATGTTAGCAGTCACTTCTGGATCTTCTTTCCCAGTGCCCTGAACTGATGAGAATTCTCTGGACAGCTCTGCCCTCATCACCAAGTGATAGGGACAATGGTGAGAAGCAGTGTGGTATAGGGTAAAGTTCAGGGCTGAGGAGTCACACACACCTCATGGGAATTCTGGCTGTGCCGCTTAATTGTTATTTGACCTTCAGGGAGTTACTTAAGCCTCTCTGAACCCCAGGCTCCTGCTCTGTAAAATGGGGATGATGATAATAATAGTTTGTAAAGTAATTGGGAATATCCAAGAGATAAATATATGTAAAGCACCTAGATCGGACCTGGGCATATAGCCAATCTCCAAAAAAAAATGCAACCATCACCATCATCATGAATTAGGAGAGGTTAGCAATGCTGTCCCAGGCACTTCCAGTTTCCAATCACTCTCCTTTCTTCTGCCTCATGCACAGAGAGTAAAACCATCTGTTAGCACCCCATCTTTCCACGTCACAACCCTGCCTGAGACCCGCAGCATATTCTCAAAGCCAAGCATATCAAACCTAACACTTCAAACTGGACTTTAAACTTCCTCTCCCAATGCTTCAGCCTCTTTTCCTCCTTCTCTCTTTTGAAGCCTTTGTCTCATCTAATCAGTTTCTCTTTTTGTCTTTTGTATATGACATTTCTCCTCCCCTGGGCTAATGCTCCCGAAAGTTCCCTCACCTGAAACTCCTGGCTGCCCTCTCTGCCACCTCTGTGGGAGCCCCGCACGTGGAGTGTAGACGGGGTTGCAGTCCGAGCTCCCATCCCTAACAGCTGTACCATGTTCCTGGTTTACTCCTCCTCTTTAAACTTCAGTTCCTTAGTTGCCAAAGTGAGAGTTGAGATATTTAATTCCACAACATCAGGAGAACTCGAAGAGACAGCATGCGTGAAGTGAGCAGTAGGCACGTAATAGGCACTTGGAGAAAGTTATATGCACCTTCGTGACTATCAAAGCCCAGGGTAAAATCCTTCTCCTCCAGGACACATGTCCTCACTACTGCCCGTCACACCGGGGGTCTGCGGCCGTCACGTACGTAACTCCAGGGTGCTGGAAGATCTCCGCGGATAACTGACGTTTCAATTCAAGTTCCAGCACTAATTCCCAGTGTGCAACCTTGGGTCAGTCCCTCAATGTCTCTGAACCTCGATTTCCATAGCTGTTGAAAAATTACAGTTCACCTACAGATGGTGTGAAAAACGAAAGCGCATGCATATATTGGGGTGCTCGGGTGGCTCAGTCTGTTGACCACCCAACTCTTGGTTTCAGCTCAGGTCATAATCTCACGGTTTTGTGGGTTCGACCCCACGTTGGGCTCTGTGCTGTCAGCAAGAAGCCTGATTCAGATTCCCTCTCCCTCTCTCTCTGCCCCTCCCCACTCACACTGTCTCTGTCATTCTCAAAATAAAGAAAAAACAAAAACGAAACTTTAAAGACCATGCATATAAGCACAACGTAGTATTTTATTTGAAGATAGTGCCTGCCAGATACGAGCTTGCACTTGGAATACTTTCGATGGCAGGTATATATTCCATCTCTACAGCTTGACCTTTTCAAGGGTATAGGTTTTTGTTTTATAATTTTTAGTATAACTTTAAGCTTTTTACAAGTTTTAAGGTCATTCTAAATGAATTAAGAGGATGCATTCCACTGGAAAGTCTTGTTGCAGAGCTAGAACTAAGCAAGACATTAGAAGGATAGAAGGGAGGGGTTATAGAACAGCCTAGACAATTGTTAGAAATAAGCCCATTGACCTACTCAAAGGCAGGACTCTGAGACTCCGAGCACAGTGAAGGGAGGCTTTAATCAATGTTCTTGCAAGAGCGAGTATCTCCTGGAGCAGTTACAGCAGAGAGTTTATCTCCTAGCCTGCAAGTCCCTCCCCTGGTTCCTCATTGGCTGAGTACTACAGAGGCAAGCCCCTCCCCTGGTTCCTCATTGGCTGAGCACTACAGAGGTTACAGCCTGACCCGGAAGTCCCCTATACCCACCTAAGGCAAGAAGTAGTCTGATTGGAACAAATGTACATTCCCTGTGGTGACCCAGAGACTTTCAGTCCCTCCTCCCTTGTTTTCTAGCGCATGCTGACTGCAAAGCCCACAAAAATAAGCCCACGAAAAGGAGAGGGAAAGAAGAACCAAGAAGTGAAGCGTTTTGGACTCCATTGTGGGGAGAGGTGGAAGAGGGTTCGTACATATTTTCGATAGGTTGTAAACCTATTGTTAATTAGCACAGCTTTTATTTGGTATTTCTGAAAAGGAATCATCTCTCTTACTTCTCACAGCAATGGTCAGAGAAAAAGCAGAAGGAAAGAGAAAGTGGCCACCATCCATCTTGCTTTGCAGAAGAGATGGCTGAGGCTCTCTGTCCTCCGGTCCAGGGCTAGCTGCTCTCAGTGTCCTCCTATCAGAATCCATGACGAGACAGACTTTCCCCTCCAGTTCCATCCTTCTTCCAGCCCAGGCCTCCCAGCTGCCACAAAGGGGGCTCAGACAATTACAGACATTTCTATGTGGGACTAATTGTGTTCACCAGAGACCTACACAAGCCTGCTCATGTCAGGAGGACTGAGAACGGGAGCTGGGCTGAGGAGCCCCCTGGGACAGAACCATCCAAGTCAGAATCCAAGAGCATAATTCAAGGCCTGGGCTGGAGGCGGGCAATGACCTCGCAGGACCATGAATGCAGCTGGTACATCACACAGCAAAGAGGAAGATTGTTTTTCTCTTTTTTTAACCAGCATTTATTTCTTCAGGACCTCTGTTATCGAAAATGATAAATCGATCAATGAAAATATGAAGCCATAAGAAACTTCCATTCTAACAGCAGATCTAAATTCAGTCTAGCTGCTCCTCTTGAACTTGAGCATGTCCCTTAACTTTTCATGGATCTTAGCTTCCTCCTCTCCCAAGACCAGTCATCCAGCCATAGCTGGATAGCCTGCGGGTAACTACACAGTACAGACCCAGCTGATCCTGTTTGTGGAAACCATGGCCCCAGGGCTCTGTGAATTCATTATCTCCTTTGGTCTTCATCATTTTCCTCCTCTCCTGCTTGGTGTCAGAGGCAGTGCCCTCTGCGGTTGCCACTACCGATGCCAAGAGTGACTACTAAATTGCCAGGACCCAGCGCTGTGCCTCTCTCCTGGGCTGCCAGTGACCCCTGCAATGACTCTGGCTAAACCACCTCCACTCGTGCTAAAGTCACGGGCAGCACCTTGAGCTCCTGCTGCAACTCCAGGCACCAAGGCTCCTGATGCCTTGGGTTCCCAATGCACCACAGAGATTTCAGAAAACAGCCCTTCCCCATACTTTTTCTATGTCCAGTTCACTCTAAAGCTCAGACATGGCTCCTCACACATAACTTGGGCTGGATTACAGCCCACGTCTGCCAGAATCACTCCTCTTCAAGCCTGTCCCTCCTGCCTTGAACCGGAACTGGGTCATACTACTCTCTGACCTTACAGTTCAGTTCTTTCTAACCTCTACTTGTTGAAGCCTCCTGAGCCCCTCATAAGAATAGGACCGCTCCTCAGGCCTGCCCCACCATCACACTTGTGTAAATCGTAGGAAGATTACAAAGGAGATTCCAGCAGAGACCCCCTCTTGTGATTATAGGAGAGAATGGCCGGATGACCTCAGCGTGGAAGCAAAAACTGTGCCGGGCTGGAGGCGATTCAGTATCCCAAAATGCTGACGGGCAGTAGAACTCCTCCGTGCACTGGACAGGCTGGGGTCACGGCCCATCTCTCTTAGAAGAGTTGCAAGGAGGAGAAGGAAGCAGGCAAGCTGGTCTTTTTCTTTTCTTCTGACATCCTATGGTATCCTTTCTCCACTTTTGTCCCTCCCCTGGGCTGGCTGGGGAATCATAGCCTACCTGTTAACAAATATCCCCTCCTGGAATTCTGGGATGTCATCATTTACTTTCTTAAGCGTTCCTGAATATGAAAGCATACCAATTGGCATTTCATCACTGTTGTTACTACTATGTAAGTCAAGGTCTCTATTTGTCCTGAGCTGCTAATCTCATTAGGATTCACCTCCTCGTGAGAAGCAAGTGTTGGTTGAGATCAAAGAGCCGCTTGCCCGATTATTCTTCACTAATTAGCCCTCTCTTCCAGTATAAATTCCTGGCGCCCTCATCCCAGGAGTGATTCTCAGCCAAACTCTCACATTCTGGGCCTTTCTACTTCTCCACATTCACTTCTGCTTACTCCCAATAGCCCTCCAAAAGACCCCCCCCCCCCCCGCCCACACACACACACACACACACACACACACGCAGGCACATCATACGTGCATATGCGCATGCCCACAAATTACCAAGTGTGAAATTGCGGGGCACACCCTCTACTCAGTTTAGAGCTCGGAGAAGGGATGGGACACTGTGGTCTGGAATGATGGGAGAAGACTGGGAAAAATGCTCCAGGCCAGCGTATTTAAGACACATGTGTTAGAGAGTATTATGCGAAGCGAAATCAGTCAGAAAAGACAAATACCATATAATTTCATTCATATGTGGAATTTAAGAAACAAAACAAACAAGCAAAGGGGGTAAAAAAAAAAGGGGGGGGGAGGGGAGACAAACGAAGAATCAGACTGTGAACTCTAGGGAACAAAATGATGATCACCAGAAAGGGGGGTGAGGGGGATGGGGGAAATAGGTGATGGGAAGGAAGGAAGGCGCTTGTCGTGATGAGCATGGGGTGATGTATGGAAGTGTTGAGTCACTGCATTGTCACCTGAAACCAGTATGACACTCTATGTTAGCGAACTGGGACAGAAAGAAAGAAGGAAAGAAAGAGAGAGAGAGAGAGAGAGAGAGAGAGAGAAAGAAAGAAGAAAGAAAAAAGAAAAGAGAAAGAGAGAAAGAGAGAAGGAAAGAAAGAAAGAAAGAAAGAAAGAAAGAAAGAAAGAAAGAAAGAAAAACATGTGTTAGCAAAGAGAGTCCAGGCTGGAAAGCGGAAAGGAGGGGGCGAGGGGCCTTTATTGGTAAGATAATGGTTTGACCCAGGGAGCACACAGCACAATGGTTTTTGGGAGACTGACAGGAGCTGGCTGCATTCACATGGTCCTGGCATAAGGAGGGACTGAATTAGGGTTGCAGCAGGAGCAGGGGTGGGGGGGAACTGTTATACGTAAGCCACAAAACAGAAGGAACAGAAAGGGTACAATTGTATATGAGTATATATATTCGTGAATTTGAGCCCCACGTTGGGCTCTGTACTGACTCTGCAGGGCCTGCTTGGGATTCTCTCTCCCTCCCTCTCTCTCTGCCGCTCCCCTGCTCATGCTCTGTCTCTCTCAAAATAAATTAACTTCAAAACAAAACAAAACAATATAACGTTCCTTCAGAACAAAACCCAACCTACTTTTCTTGTTTTCATCAATGATGCTAATGGGAACTTGCCCTTATGTGGTGACCCAGATGGCTGCTGGCCTGGCCTGGCCTGGCCTGAGAGATCCAGATAATGTTGCTTTTATCCACGGTTCCCTTCCCAGAGTTCTATAAATACCTAGAAGATTATATTCATGCCATCTTTCTCTGTGCTTCCTGCCTTTTTCCCTACAGCTTCTGTCTGTTTCACTCTGCATCAGTCTAGACATGACAGTCTCTGAACAAATTTATCTAAAAAAGGCCACTCACATCAGACATTCTTGGGTTTATCACACTTTATTAAATATTTCTGAGGCATCCTAGGGAGAGCATCACATCATACGATGCAGTCTTTTCCTTTCTTTTATCTCTGTCATTTCTGTTCCCATCCTATCCTGGGTTTACCCTCTGAGAGCTCCAGATTCTCCTCTCTCTTCTGAAAAAAAAAAAACAACTTTTTCCTTATTTGAACGTTGGCATTCACTGATTCCCTGAGGACCTGCTGTGGGGCTGAGGGTTTTGAGGGTTACCAACTACTAACACTTACTAAAATATTTTTCAAAATGAGATAGTGAGATCTCTAAGATAATTCCATACATAAAATCTCCTTGTTTTTAAAACATTTGCTACTTCTTACCTTGATTTAAAACTTCATTGGTTTTGAAATGTTTTCTGTCTGTGAGACAGAACGTGTATTAACTAGGTTGTAGATTCAGTAACACAAAGCAGAGACGTACAATCAGAGTGGCTTAAAGGTTAGTTCCTTCACTCTAAAACGTCTGAGCAAGTATCCCCTCTGGGAGAAACAAGGACTCAGGATTCCTCTTTCATATATATGTGTAGGTATATGTGTGTGTATATATATGTATGGGGCCGGAGAATTCTTTTTTGCGGGGGCCATCCTGTGCCTTGTACCATAGTTAGCAGCCTCACTGGCCTCTACCCACCGGCTATCAGTAGCCACTGCCCCCAGTTGTGACAATCAAAACTGTCCCCCAGGGGACAAAATTGCCCTCCACTGAAAACCACTGCTACTTAGATTTATAGTATCAATGTGGAGGTCATGGTCAAAAGTGGGAGTCAGTTCGGTTCTCTGGAGACAGAGGGGGAAAGGACACCAAACTTCACCTTGGAGGGTTCCCAAGAGAAGAAACAGCTCGAAAAGATAGAATCTATATTACTTCGAGATTTGTTTCCCAATAGTGTAAGATTATCCTATCTGGAGAAGAAAGAAATGTTAGGGCAAGAGAAGCAAGAGGGCATCCATGATGAATAGAAGAGATAAAGGACAGGGGTATGTTCTGCCCGTATCTATCCCTCTCTCCTTCACATCTCTGTGTGGCCTTTCCAGAATCCCCTCTGCCAAGCCCATGTGAGGTCTTCCTGCCATGTACTCAAATACTTCTCCCTCTAACGGGGAAACTATTCCACATTATGGCAACTGCTTATGGAATTGTCTCTGTCTAGATCCTTGAAAAGAGACAGTATGTCTGTATCACTTACCATTGTATACCTAACACATGTCTGTATGTGGTGGGTCCTCACAAGATATTTGTGGAACGAATGAAGGCGCAAATCATTACACAGGCTGGTCTAATGAGATACATATCATCACCTCCTCTTTATATGTAAGAAAACAAATTCCTACAGGTTAAGTGACTTTCTTACATAGGATAAAGCCATACGACCAGTATACAGCAAAGCCTGACTGAAATCCAGCCCTGTCCAATTCTCAATTCTATTTTCTTTCCATGATATGCCGTGTACGTCCTGTTTGTACATGGCTCTGTGAGCGTCTCCGTGACCAACATGTCTCAGGAGATGCCGTAAGTGGTGCCTCTGCAGATGCACGGTGCCGGGAACTTGGGCCCCTCACTTCTAAAATCTCCCACACTCAGGGGGCACCTGGGTGGCTCAGTCGGTTAAGCATCTGACTGTTGGTTTCGGTGCAGGTCATGATCTCGCAGTTCGTGAGTTTGAGCCCTGCCTCAGGTTCTGTGCTGACAGCGTGGAGCCTGCTTAGGATTCTCTTGTTCCCTCTCTCTCTGCCCCTCCTCTGCTCTCTCTCTCTCTCACTCTCTCTCTCTTTCTCAGAATAAACTTTGAAAAATAAAAATATAATAAAATAAAATAATCTCCAGCTCAGGTGTGATCTCTATTCCCGAGAACCTGGGTTATCGCAAGTTCGACTCTGATATCCAGATATGATTCACATTCCAGTTAAAAGTCTGTCGAGATACACAGCTGAGTTTTTTTGGCAAATCCTCCTCTCTTAAACTACCTCCCAACTGAAAACTGGGTTGAGAGGTAACAAAAAGGAAGTACAAGCAGTCTCTGATTTACCTAGCAGGCTGTGTTCCCAAGGGTTATTTAAGCGGATTGTTTGGAATTTAGAATATACTTGTTCATTAAAAAAAAAGTTCTGAAGAATGGCTAGGCTTCCAGGTTAGACCACTGGGGGACATTTAACACGTAGGGGAAATGAATTTCAATATAAGTAGCTTTTGTTCACGCTCCTGGAAGTTGGAATAAAGTTTCCTAAGCCACAGGGTAGAGTGACAAAAAGCCTTTAAAAAGATATTTGAAAACTTCCTAGTTTGTCCTATCCAGAGACTAGAATAAAGATTCTGTAATATGCCCTGTTATAAAGCTACTGTCAGAGAGATGCCCGGGTGGCTCAGTTGGTTAAGCGTCTTACTTCGACTCAGATCATGATCTCGTGGTTTTTGAGTTCAAGCCCCGCGTCAGGCTCTGTGCTGACAGCTCAGAGCCTGGAGCCTGCTTCAGATTCTGCGTCTCCCTCTCTCTCTCTCTCAGAAACAAATAAGCATTAAAAAAAAATTTTTTTTTAAGCTTACTGTCAGAAAGAATGGCTTACCAACAATTTCTTGAAGACCTAAATCGTAATTTTTTAAATATATTTTTTCAGTAAACTCTGCCCCCTACATGGGGTTTGAACTCAAAATCCTGAGATCAAGAGTTGAATTCTCTACCAACTGAGCTAGGCAGGTGCCCCTAAGAATGCACTTTTAAAAAAATTTTTCCCCAAATCCTAATTTTTGATAGAACTCTCTGAAATGTGCCTTATCCCCAAAGTTCTATTCTCATATCAATGTTTAATTATTTAGGATTATGGTTAGCAACAATTTTGACTTGAAGTGTCAAAATGATGGTACATTGATTCATGATTGTCTTTCTGCTGACTGCCATTTCACTTGTGGGCCTAAAGGACATAAAAAAAACATAAGAAAGCCAAAACAAAACTCCACATTTCCTCCTTAAACCCCTACCCACCTTGGCCAACACATTTTTTTTTCTAAAATCCCCCCCCCCTTTTTTTTCCCACAAAATGATGCATTATCCACTTTGGTTGCTCAGGCCAAAAATCTAGAATTCAGAATTAATTGCTCTTTTCTGTCACGACCCACTCTTCACATCCAAACCATAATAAGGTTTTATCTGTTCTGCCTTTAAAATCTGTCCTGAATCTGTCTACCTGTCTTCACTTTCACCGTGTTACCAATACAGATACCACATCTCTCATCTACACCATTGCAAGGGGCTCTTAACTACCTTCCCTGGCCAATTCTTCCCCTACTGTCTGTCCTCCATAGATCAGATGTCTGGAAGAGAACAAGCTTTGAAATAGAGATAACCAGCCTAGGATGCACTTCCCTTTACTCATAAAGGCTTTGCCAAGTCCTCTGAGCATTTCTCGTTGCCTCAGTCTGGCCCAGAGAGATGGATGGTCATTGGACCCTCCGCTTCATAAGGCAGTTAGATAGAGTGCTGGCCATTACTGAAAGGAACTGTCCCTCAGGTTCTAAGCTACTTGAGCACAAGCAATCTGTCGATCCTATTAAAATACGTGACTTAGGAGCTCCTGGTTGGCTCCTTTGGTAGAGCATCGGACTCTTGATCTCAGGGTTGTAAGTTCGAGGCCCATGTTGGGTATAGAGATCACTTCAAAATAAAATCTTTAAAAATAAAATGCGTGACTTACATTCAAGTGTACCATTACATTCCAAACACAGAATTATCTTCTAAATTCAAACTGCCCTATTATAGTCAAGTTTTATAAGTCTGGTTTTGAAGAGAAGCTCATGACCAAAAATGTTACCACGAAGTAGCATGGGATTAGAAGGTCTCTGTCTCTACAGAGCAAACTGTCCTGGCAATCTTTCACCAAGGTAGCCTTCTAGTTCATTCTATAGTTCAAGAACTTGGCTCACATTGACCATTTTGCCTTTTTCACCCTGATTACTTCAGATAGGATGCTCAGAGAGGGCTCTCCATGGCCCCAGGGACCCAACCCCTAGTTCTGGTTCACCTCTTTGCCCCACTTGCCCAAACCAACATGAGCAGTAAGAGAAAAACCATTTGATTAATTTTCACCAAATTAATTTCTCCAAGTTTGACCAAATGAATAAGCACTGATGGCCCTTTAACTCCTTCCAGATACATTCGCATTTGTTAAGATGATGATCTTTACAATTAGCTGGACCTTAGAAAACATAACAACCCTTCCGACCATGTATAGAAACCTGTCTGGCCAAAGAGACTAAGACCCAGACAGCTTAGCTCTGCTTAGAAGCCTGGCCCTGAAGTCAGATCTGCTGTGCTGTTTTCTGCTTTATCTTCTGAATCCAGAGTACATGATGCCTGTAATTCACTTCATCATAAGGTTTTGGGTATGGATTAGTTTAAGCTGTAACTTTGGGCACAATCACTTGCCTTCCTTAGCTATTTACCTAACAGTGGTGAGGTAGTGTTTCATTTAAAAGGCTGAACTTCATAGAAAATTATTGCCAGTAGCTCAGCTATCATTATTGTCCATTAATGTCAGAAGTTCTGCTGATTAGTATAATAAATTCTAAAAAATTTTTAATGTTTACTTATTTTGAGAGAGAGAGACAGACATAGAGAGAGAGAGAGCAAGGGAGGGGCAGAGAGAGAGGGAAACCCAGAATCCAAAGCAGGCTACAGGCTCTGAGCTGTCAGTACAGAGCCCGACGTGGGGCTCAAACCCACGAACTGTGAGATCATGACCTGGGCTGAAGTCAGACGCTTAACTCACGGAGCCACCCAGGTGCCCCAGTGTAATAAATTCTAGAAGCAGGTTTTAATTGGTGAAATATGAGATTTCAGTTAGCTTAACAGATGTCAGTAATAGGTTGCTATTGGTGAAAGTGGTGCTCCAGACATCTGGATTGTCTGTAATATTCTGAAGATACTCCCCTCTCACTTGTATGAAGTAAAATATAAGGATCTAGTGAGACCTGTAGCCTGTGTGCCCTAGATAGTCCTATGTTGAGCTATTTGTTTGGAAAATTCTGGTTGCCTGATGCCAACTATAATCCTGCCTCCAGAATATTGTTGTTGTGGTCAAATCATCTGAACGAACAGAGGCTGGACCTTGAATGGGATTACAGAGTAGGTTTTATGAACCATTGCACCTGCTTGCTAATAGATGTTTACTTAATACAATAAACGTGTACATTCACAGTAGAATTTGGTCTACTTTTTCACTTTCCTTATGATCTAGCGGCAAGATTATTGGGACAGAGGTAACCTCAACTCTCTCTAATGATGAATGCCCACTATTCATGACCCAATTGGCTTAGATGAGTAAGCAACATAGAAAGCTTGTGAATATTTGATGTGAGTCCTCACACCCCAGCCTCACGACAGCAAAGCACATCTGGGCAGCAGCAAGAGTTCAGGAAACACAGCCCACGCATGGTAGTGGGCTGGAGGGTCATACGATAATTTGTTAGCCAGGATTGTCATAAGGGGAGAAGTTAGTGAAGGGCGGGGAGAGGATGGGCTGGCTAAAGCTGATGGTAGAGCAGAGGCAGAAAGGAGGAAAATGTGGGGAATAAAGCTCGAGGTAACCCTCTTTCTATATGTTCTGGGAACAGGGGCTGCTGCTCAGCTGGGGGGTTAAGTATATCAGAAGGGTCTCGTTAAAAGGGTACATCCCAGTCACACACAGCATTTGTTCAATCAGCCATCCCTGAGGCGGGGGTCTCAATGACACCCATGCAGGCAGTGGCTGTTCCATTCGGAAAAGGAATAATATGGGATGTGTTGTGTTTTCCAAAGTGTGAAGAGCAGGTACAGATGTGCACATGCACACACACGTGCACACACACACATACACACACACACTACTGATGCTGACATTGTCAGAGCATGTGCATGGGTCTGTGCAAGTAAAGTTTTTTGGAAGCCTGGAGACCCCTTCCCATTGAAGAGTTAAAACACAACAAAGAGCTTCACCAAGACCTTAAACTGATGAATCAATTCCATCTGCATTCCCTGCCCCCGCCCCCATCATAGCAAGATTTTCATATCCTGAGATGTTCAAGATGATAGAGCAGGGTTTTTGGTTAGCAGGTGTAATTATCCCTGTATTTTACCCTCCGCTACACAGTCAGTCTCCATGGCAGCCTCGAATCAGAATCTCTTAGGGGTAAGGTGGGAAACGGGAATTCATAAAAACTCCCCCAAATGATTCAACACGATAAAGTTTAAGAGCTGGGGTTTCTGTGTATGCCTGGGGCCTGGTCTTGGATTCTCTTCTGAAAGTCTTGGGGGTGGAGTCAATCAACCTTCTCTCTCTTAGGCCCTTCCCTCCACAGAGAGAAAACAGAGCTGTGCGTGGATTGCCGGGTTCATAGGAGCCCCGAGGGGTGTTTGCAGCCAGGTCCGTCCACTGGCTCTGGCAGAATCAGAGCAGCCACCGAGGAGCTCCTGCTGCCAGACAGATGAAAAGATGTGCATTAGGGAAGAAGTACGAGAAAGGGTGTGAATGGAGTTTGGCAGTAGAGAGAAAAGAATCTGGGAAAAGCTGAAAACATTTCTGCTTCCATAAAGTGAGGAACCAAATCCACCTCTTATCGGCACTCTGTTCCTTTGTAGAGGAGAATAACCCAAAGGGGCCCTTTAGGTGTAGGAGTTGAACTGGAAATGTGACTATATAGTAAGGATGATGTCTGGAAAATACTGCTGACTATTAATGGCTGGGTTTTTTTAGTGGATTCCAACATACATATTGGACATCAAGTATTTAGACAATGTTTTAAACATGCAAAACTTAACTTCATATTTTATAAAGTCAACCTCAAACATGCCCCAAGCTTTCATCCCTGGTCAAGTGGAGGGTATTTTTTATTTAAGTGGAAGGGAGAAGCATACAGATTTTGCATTAAGACCCATCGCTACTATAAGCTCCTCACAGTGTATTCCCCAGGCTTTCACAGATCAAGGTGGAATACACGGGAGAGAAACTCCTTAGTAATCGATCAGAGCTTCAGATGTGGTTAGAGATAGTCTGTGTATTTCAAAATGGTCCCTACTGAAATTGGAAGATGAACGAGGCAGAACTTTAATGGGGGGGGGAGGGGCAGCTTGAAGGGAAGAATAGGGAGGAGAAGGGGAGGGAGGAGAAAGAGGTCTCTTGGTGTCTTGATTACTAAAGTACAAAATTATAAATTGTAGACTAAATTAGAAAGTAACAGGACCAATCTGGAGAGTGTTGCACATCATACTCAGAAATCTGAATATTGCTGGGGGGGGTGGTTATCAAAATGTTTTCAAATAGGGACATATGACAGATCAGATTTATGGTTTTGGTTGATCACGTAGCTTGCCATATAGAGGACATCTCAATTCATGAGAAAAACATTTGGGTCATAAGAACTATTATAGTCTATTTACTGTTTAATTAATGATACAATTATGTGTGTATGCACACCCACATGTGTGTGTTTGTAAAATTTACTGTGTCGTATAAGTACTTTGCGGTTTGTTAACATCGATTAGCACAAGGAGTCTGTGATGTAGGCAGGCCTTATTATCTCCATTTGACAGATAAGAAAACTAAACCTGAAGAGATTAACAACTTGCCAGAGATCACATACACAACGAGGGCTGAAGTCAGGTCTCTAGACCAGATCTCTTCACTCCCCGTCTTATATTTTTCTATGACTCTATATTTTCAAGAGTGCAGTCTTCCAATATGTTCTACTAAATCCTTTAAAATGTCACAGGATCAGAAGCGTGATAGGAAATTGCTTTGTTTTATCACAGAGAAAAATGGTTGGGAAACATATCAAGTTTTCCTGGGTACCTGGGCAGAATGAGCAGGGACCTCCAAACCTCCATGCTTTGAATGCGCTGTTCCTCTGCCTGGAACACCTTCCTTCCTCAATTCTTTTCCTGTCCTCCCTCCATTTCCACACCACACGGTCGTCACTTCCTCCGGAAAGCCTTCCCAGATTCCCAATGCTGGGAACATGCTCTTCCTCTGTGTTCTAATATGATTCAAGGGTCACTATCACAGCGTGTACACCATATTGTAGCCCTTATTCACTGCTTTGTCTTTCCCACTAGGACCGTGAGCTCCCAAACATAAGAAATGTTCCTCTTTCACTCCTGTATCTCCAATTCCTGGCACAAGGCCTTGACAGGCACACTCTTGGTACTCAAAAACCGGTTGTTGGTTTCAATTGGCTGAATAACGTTTGCTGAAAGAGCCACATGCAACCCACCAAGGTTAGAAATAGAATCTATTCCACACACACACACACACACACACACACACACACACAATTCCCTGCGCCTTGCACCAATCCTATCTCTTCCAAGCTCTAATCTCCCCTGCACGATTTATCACCAGAGCAACTGTCTGAAAATGCTTTTTCCTTATCTCACAGGGCCATAATAAAAGCTCATTTACTTTAAGCAAATGACATTTTTTTTTAACTCCTGTTTTTTTTTTCTTGCTCTTTGATCCCCTTCTATTTACTTATCTCCTGGCGGCAAGAAAAGAAAAATGACTCTGATCTCTATTTAGATATTTGATATACAAGGTGTTTAGATAGCGATAGCTAAAAAAATGCTAGCTAGGCACAGTTTGAGTATCTCGAACCTGTTTGTTCTATTTTGGATTCCATGATGCCAGAGAAAAGAAGGGGGAAAACACACACACACACACACACACACACCACATAGGAGTAGACTTAAGGGTCCAAATGTTTATTATTTCCAAAGCAATGGGTGAGTTCCTGGTCAGCATCAACCACTGAAAGAAATGCATCTTCCCCCCAAGAAAACTGGAAATCAGCAGCCATCTTCAGAATTCAACCTAATTAGCTTTGGTTGAGCACTCGTTCATCTCAGCCACTAAGTGGCTTTGCGAGCCTAGGCCAGCTGCTCTCTGTGCCTCAGTTTTGACACTTGTAGGAAGTTGGGTCTAAATAAGACCTTGAAAGATCTAATTCCATCGATTTCTCACAGAATTCATCCCAGCATGTCTATACAGTCTACTGTGTCATGATGTGATTTCCTGGAACCACACGTTGAGTGACCAGGCGCATCCGATCTCTCTCTGCCAGAGACACGCGTCCTCCTTACCTGGAAAGACTCTGTCACTGTTCCCAACATGAATGTGCCTGCTTCCATCTTTGCCTTTTTTTTTTTCTTAATAAAGTTGAATATTGGCATCTTATAAATAACCTAATCTATTCTGCATCAACTACTTCCTAATCACAGAAGAGCACATCTTAAGAAATGCCTTTCCAGGGGCACCTGGGTGACTCAGTCGGTTGAGTGTCCGTCAGTCATGATCTAGTGGTTTGTGGGTTCAAGCCCCACGTCAGGCTCTGTGCTGATAGCTCAGAGCCTGGAGCCTGCTTCCAATTCTGTGTCTCCCTCTCTCTCTGCCCCTCCCCTGCTCACACTCTGCCTCTGTCTCTCAGAAGTGGATAAATGCTAAAAAACATTTTTTTAAAGAAATTCCTTTCCAAAGTTGTAAATCAAATTGGTTATTGCTTTAAAAAAACATTCTTTGAAATAACAGTCTCTCTCAGTGCATTTAAAACATTTGATTTTAAAAAGCTGTTTGACTTGAGACATTTGGTTTTCACACTTCCGCAGAAACACAGGCGATGCAGTCTAACACTGACTTCGCCGAGTCCTCCAAGATTTCCGTTCCCAAAAGATAAATAGGTTCTGGAGAGCTGAACAGATATTAAGCAGTTCCAAAGCTTTTCTCCACGCCCTCACTTAGTCATTCAAAAATGTTCCTTGACCTTCCATTATCAGTAGAATGAAGGCCAACTCCTTAGCTCTCCTCTACCATCTGACCTTAACTCACTTTCCAGATACATCTTCCCCCAATGCCTTCTCCTTCTAATTAACCCGTGTGCCTCAGTTTCTTTGCGTACTTGTTCCTTCCCATCTCGCCTACATACCGTTCCTGCCGGTCCCTGTCCCCAGTTCCGCAGACATAGAAATGACATAATGCGTATGCCCCGTGTCAGCCCAGTGCTTGGGCTAACGTAAGAGGCTCTCAGCACGTGATGAGCCTGAATTCACACGTTCATTCATCCTTGATGCATTGATGCGTGGTTTGCCTACATTGTAGACCAAGCTGGGCCCTGGTTACACTAGGATAGATAAGAACAGAACTGACGGCATCAATGGTTACGCTGTTAAGAGTGAGGCCTTTGCTTTAAAATTATGAAGAATCTCAAGACAGGGACCGCAGTGTATTAGAAGCATAGGGTCCTTCCGAGTCTGGAGCCCTGTATGGCCAAACAGGTTGCAAACCCATAGGCTGGCCCTGAATAAGACACAGCCTCTTGGGGCACCTGGGTGGCTCAGTTGGTTAAGCGTCCAGCTCTTGGTTTCGGCTCGGATCATGGTCTCACAATCTGTGACTTGGAGCCCCGTGTGGGGCTCTGTGTTGACAGCCTGCTAGGGATTCTCTCTCTCTCTCTCTCTTCCCCACCCCCCGTCTGCCCCTCCCCCACACCCTCAGGCTCTCTCACTAATAAATAAATGGGGCTCTGGCCCCAAGAAGCTCATTAGGATAGAAAGTGACAGGTGACTAAAAACAATTCTATCTGATGGTAAGTGCTGTGAAATGAGGAAGCACTGAGGGCCGTGGTAGGGGGTGGAGCTCTCAACCCACACTAGCTAGGAGACGGAGAGTAAGTAGGAGGGGGTCAGGAAAGTCTTATGGAAAGAGGCAATGCCTAGACGGAGTTTTGCAGCTCAAATCAGTGTTGGGAAGGCGAGAAAGAGAGGATAGTAACAGAAGAGTGGCTCAAGACATGAAAATAGCTCAGTGCAAAGGACAAAAAAACCATATTCAAATCCTACTCATCTCTTAAGGCAAGGACTTTCAGACTTCTTTTGACCATGAACCACAATAAGAAATGCATGTTTTGACCTAGTGCACGCATTGAAACAAAAATTCCAGAAAAGAATACTTAATTCTTTCTTACTAGTTACAGTTTCTTGTTTCTTTCCCATTCTTAATAAATTGACAACCCACAATCCGAAGGACTTGCGTTAAGGACTACCTCCAATGTTCCCTTCTTGGCAAAGCTCCCTAAGCCATCCAGCCCTGTGCCACCCGAACTCCTACACTGCCTCCCTTTGGCATTTTGCTTTCTCGTGCCTGTGATGTGCCCACATCTCCTGTTAGCCCATAACTTGAAGGCAACTTCAAACGCCTTGTCCCTAATGCATATTTGTTAAGGTCCAATAAATGCTTATTGAGTGACAATGCAAACAACCCATTCTCTTCCTCAGTTCTGACCTGACATCCTCCTTGGGACCATCCGTGCTTTGTCTTGACCTCATTTCCCACCAGTTTAACTAACTTTTTCTTGCGCAAGAATGAAAGATGAGTCCCTGGGCTCAAGTCCTTGCTTGGTCCACTTGGTGATTGACATCAAACCTGTCTCATCTGTGCCTTCCATTGCTTTTTGGTTAATCTAATAATACTGAATCCCATCTATGGAATCCTGACTTCATGGTGCCCACACAGTCTCTGTGACAGGCCCTCTTTACTTTAAGAGTAATGGCTCTTGACTTGAGAGGTTTGTAAATATTCCAATGATGGTACAGAATTTAACCCTGATTTTTGGTAACCACCAAGTTCCACAAACTTCCACGTATATTTTATTATGAAATCCTTAAACCAACCTCTGAAAACAGCATCATTAGGAGTAGTTTCTATTTTACAAATTCACACAGACGTAAGGGTTGATACCTTGTGTGGTCCAAAGACCACATTCTCTGCACGAGAATTAAATTAAATCAAATTAAAACAGTGACAAAGTTATCAACGGATTCACCTTTGGCCAACCAAACCAACTGAACACAGCAGCCAGAAGTGCGATTCCGGGCAGAATGTAAATTTGCCAGAAGTCTGTGGCAAAACCACAGCTTCTTACTGTCTGTGTTCTGTGTGCGACACAACTTCCTGCCTTCCCCCCAGAGCTTCGCACTGGTGGCCTGGCCCTCCTGTGGGTCGTGAGCACCGGGCTCTTTCCAAGCCTACAGTGGTTCTGTCATGTCAGATTCTAAAGGTTAGCATTCTATTTCTGTCACCCCGGTCTGTTGCTTTGTGGAGTTGGTTTTCTTGTTGTTTTATTTCCCCTTTGGTGACAGGAGCAAGAAAGTACTGTACTTCCTTATTTTCCTACAAGGTATGCAGAGGATTTAACGTGAGTTACAGCTGAATCCGGGGTGCCTGGGGGGCTCAGTCGGTTGAGCCTCCGATTTCGGCTTAGGTCATGATCTCACAGTTCGTGAGTTTGAGCCCCAAGTCAGGTTCTGTGCTGACAGCTTGGAGCCTGGAGCCTGCTTCAGATTCTGTGTGTGTGTCTCTCTCAAAAATAAATAATAAAACATTAAAAATAAATAAATAAATAAATAAGCATTTAAAAATTAAAAAAAAATAAATAAATAAAGCAAAGGGGTGCCTGGGTGGCTTAGTCGGTTGGGCGTCTGACCAGCTCAGGTCATGATCTCACACTCTGTGAGTTCGAACCCCGTGTCGGTTCTGTGCTGACAGCTCAGAGCCTGGGGCCTGCTTCAGATTCTGTGTCTCCCTCTCTCTCTGCCCCTCCCCTGCTCATGCTCTCTGTCTCAAAAATAAATTAAAAAAAAATTAAAAAGAAGAAGAACAACAACAACAACAAAAACAACTGAGTCCAAATAACAACAACAACTGAGTCCAAATGTACTCAGGGATGTCCCCTGGCGCACTGACTTACACCTGCTTCTAGGGAAAGGAGGATCACTTCCCATCCCAGAGGTCAAGTCACTCGCTGCCTGGGCCTGCAGAAGCAGGGACACCTCTTCGATGTCTCCGCCCCACCTAGACACTCGCAAAAGATGTATCCCAGAGAGTAAACCCAGTTCGAGAAACAATCCCAAGCTGGTTTGTGATTGGTAGTGAACCTCACTTCCCATCTGTAAATAAGGAAATCTGTGCCAGAACGCGGCGTGGGGAAGTGGAAGGAGCCTGAACCGGAAGCAGAAGCCTGGTTTCAACAGCTACAGAATGAAGCATCATGTGTGAAGGTAACACCACCAGAATCATGGCTTCTTTTTGACTCTTGATACTGAAAGGTAACTGAGGGAATCAGCTGGTTTGACTGTCTCTTTGGGAAGCTGGGACTCGGAGAAGGGTGCCCAGAGGGTCACAGGTGCCCAAGGCCAAGGCAGAATTGCAGCACAGACCTTCTGGGTAGGCTTCCCACGATGCCCATTGTCCGTTGCGCGTTACCCACATGCAGCTCACATCTCCCAGGTCACATCCGTTGCTATTAAACTAAGGAACTCATGTTAAATTGAAAACTGCACTGAATTCAAGCCGCCGTACAGATATTTGGGACTCTAATCCTCAGAGAACTTGATGTTAGGGGCACCTGGGTGACTCAGCTGGTGAAGCATCTCTTGATTCTGGTTCAGGTCATGGACTCACAGTTTGTGAGATTGAGCCCCACTTCGGGCTCTGTGCTGGGCATGGGACCTGCTTAAGACTCTCTCCCTCTCCCTCTGCCCCTCTCCCCAACTCATGTTCTCTCTCTCTCTCTCATTAGAGAGCTTGATGTTGGCAAGGTCATTCCCAAGCTCTCAGGTGAGAGTCATGTCTACCTCCTCTGTAGGCAAAGGACCACAAAGACCCATGTGTTTTCTAGGCACCACAGAGTCCTCGGGTCCTCCCTGCCGATGCCCCCATGATGCCAACAGCTCCATATCTCTTCCCAGTGCCCTGCCTCAGCAAATACCAGCTCCGGTGGGAAGAACCCCAGGACTATTCTCCGTGTTACAACCTACAGGATGACCAAAAGCAGCTTTTTTTCTTCCACAGTTAGTGCTTCCTCCACAGAATAACTGAAACTAAGCCAGGAGGATCCCAGTGGCAAACCTCACATGGAACCCAGGCGGGCTTCATGGATGCAACACCCACACCCGCCCTCAGAGGACCCTGTGCCTGGCTTCATGCTCTGCTGTTGCCATCTTGAAATCCTTGATACTTTTTCAACAAGGGGCCCTGCCTTTTCTTTTTGCGCCGGACTCCTCAAATTACATAGGTGGTCTTCGTGGAGCTGAGACTATAAAGTATTCTTTTTTTAAGGATTTAAGGATTTGAGAGAGAGAGAGGGAGAACAAGTGGGGGAGGGGGGAGAGAGAGGAAGAGAGAGAATCCCAGCCAGGCTCCACGCCATCAGCACAGAGCCCGAGGCGGGGCTCAAGTTCCGGAACCATGAGATCATGAGCTGAATGGAGATGAAGAGTCAGATGCTTAACCTACTGAGCCACCCAGGCGCCCCAGAAACAATCCTGTATTCCGAAAATGCCCCACACACAACCTCTGGCTTCCCTCTGTTCCCCCATTGCCTGCATTTGCCTCCTGAAAACAACTTCATGCGTGTGGATTGAAGTGGGGGTGGAGATAACCACACGAAGCTCTCACATTCTTTCTTCCGTGTCTTGGGAACTTTCAGACAAATGAGCATCATTAATGGAAAATATGCAGAGAGGACACCAAGTATTCATCCTGGATTAAATATGAATTATTAATGTTGCATTTTCTAAATAATTCATTATATTCAGTAACTCATGGATTGTAATTCAAACAGAGTGCACGAGTGTCCACTACCTGTCTGGTCTTTTGCATGAATTTCTTCTTCTCCAGAATTACTAAAGTTCTAGTTATAAACACCATCATTTTAGTCATTCAACAATTACCAGTGCTGGGGATTTTTCTGGGTTTCTGCAGATATAGCAATGAACAAAATGGACAAAATCATTAACAGATGTTATGTAAAGACCCTAGTTAGGCATATGAGTACAAAATAAAAAAGATACAGCTTCTATCCTCAAGGAGGCACAGATTCTTACAGGTGAAACTGATGAAAATTATGTAAAATGTACAGATTCATAAGTACCCAAAGAGAGACGTAAATCAGAGATGACAAAGGGGGTGGGTCTCAGGGAAGAAAGATAGAAAGTCACTAACCTGTTTCTTATTGGATAGAGAAACAATCGATCCCTGCATACACGTTTGATATTGAAAATCTCCACAACTGATACAGAAAGATGCCAATTAAAATGGGAGCCAGATCAAAGTTTCAGATATGGAATTTGCCATAAGCATTTGAATCATGAAAACACACCCTTACGGAAGTTTAAGTCGGAAATGCTGCTCTCCAAAGACAATCTATGGGGTCCGTTAAACAGGTGGATAATTCAAGAGATGGCAATCCTGGGAACAGGCAAACAGAAAACACTGGATTATAAACAAATTATCAGCCCTGTTTTGAGAAAACAACTCATCCGTATGAGTGAGATGTTGGAGATTTGACACTGGAAAGTGCGCGGAACTCAGATGTAAACTTCATTTGTCATGAGGCTGTACCAGCTGGGTGTCCCACAATTCAACTCAATTTGGGCACTGCCTACCCACAGACAGCATCAGATTCCACAGGTTAGGGGTTCAGATGCCACTTCAGATGCCAGTGACACCCCATGCTGTACGTTGTTCTTATAACTGACTGGCTGTAAATCAGGGGCTCCTACGACCTCTTCCAGTTCAGAAGTCCAGCTTGTACTCCTTACTTCTGACCAACTGGCTGGGCTCCAAAGACACCCCCATCCTACGTTGGGTTCAATTAATTTCTCAGGGTGGCTCACAGAACTCAGAGAAACATTTCCCTTACTCGATCACTGGTTTATTACAAAAGGCTATACCTTAAGAATAGCCAGGTAGAAGAGACTCACGGGGCAAGGCATGGGGGAAGTGCGTCGAGCTTTCCTGCCCCCTCCAGGCAGGACACCCTCCCTGCACCTCCACGTGTTCACCAACCTGGAAGCTTTTCTGACCTCGTCCTTTTGGGTTTTCTTGGGGCCTCCATCGCACAGTCATGATTGATTAAATCGTTGACCGTCATATCCTCAGTTGAAAAATGGGGAGGGAGATAATTAAGCCTTATTTCCAGGAGTTTGTGGGGAAATTTTAATTAGAGGATGTCTGTAAAGTGCTGAGCAGGAAGCAGGGAATTAGACAATCAGTCTTGGGAAGGCAAGCTGCTCTGTCCTCGCTCTGGATGTGGCCAATTTGTTCTTCATTGGCACCTCGGTCTATACAAATGTGGTGTTCCCGAAGGAAAGAGAACACTTATTCTATGTGCAATTGTTGGAAATTTATAAGTCACCATCAATTATTTATTCTCAGCTCCAACTGCTACTATTCTAAAGCTCAGGATCATGTAAATCAAGAACTTCTAGAAGATAATCTCCCAACAAAATATAATCTCAGAAATTGCCTACTGTAATTTTTTAGTTTTTGTGTCAGTTGGTTGGTTTCTGTTTTTGTGACTTGGGCACGATTATAACAATCCACCTTTGAATGAGTGCTGAGTAACTTTCCCCTGAACAGAACTTTTTTTTTAAGTTTTTTTCTTTATTTATTTTGAGAGAGAGAGAGAGTGCAGTTGAGGGGCAATGAGAGGGAGAGAGAGAATCCCAAGCAGGCTCCACACTGCCAGCACGGAGTCCAACGCTCCCCTTATGTCAAGCAGCGATGTAGCTTCTCGAATTTATATCTGTAGACACAGACATGGGGTCTTTGATGGGATAAATCTGAGTGGCTTTCTTTAAAACATCATTAGAATGTTATAGCAATAAGCAAACAAGAAGGGAAAGTAAGAACCCACGAGCCCTGAGATCATGACCTGAGCCGAAATCAAGAGTCAGATGCTTAACCAACTGAGCCATCCAGGTGTCCCTCCCCTGAATAGGAATTTTAAACCTAACAACTCCTTGCTGTAGAGGAGCCCAGAACTTTCACTATTGAACACGGTTAAGTCCACTCACAGGTAGTATTCAGAAATGCTCTGTAAACTCTAAAGTGTTTTATTACTATTAGTGTTATTAGTAGTAACCAAAATCTAGTCAAAAATAGTTTGGCAGGGCGCCTGGGTGGCTCAGTCGGTTGAGCAACTGACTTCAGCTCAGGTCATGATCTCACAGTTCGTGGGTTCAAGCCCCATGTCAGGCTCTGTACAGCTCAGAGCCTGGCACCTGCTTTGGATTCTGTGTCTCCCTCTCTGTCTCCTCCCCTGCCCTTCTCATGCTCTCTCTCTCTCTCCAAAATAAATAAACGTTAAAAAAATTTTTTAAAAGTGGTTTGGCATGTCTTGAGGACATATGAATAGATGAGAACACACACACACACACACACACACACACACACACACCAGAAACCAATCACAGGGTAGAAGAATTTCTCAAAGAGAACAAGGAAAAAATGCAAGACTTCTTTCCAGAGGGTGAAGTTTGTGCAAGAGGGAATGACAGGAAATGTCAAAATAAAAGGGCAACACAGTGAGGAGGTCAGAGTGGGGTCGCAGGAAGATGGCTCATGGTCCACTTGGGGAACCTTCCGCTAGGATGGCACATGGACTCAGAAGCGACATCACATGGCGAGTGACAAAGACTTTACACAGGAGTTGATCCCTCATGAAAGAAAAGCTCCCTCTGGCAGCCAGAAGGCGCGACACTGGGACCGGTGTTGCTTGCAGACATGAGGGATGTCCTATGTGCCCTGGACTTGGAGGGGAGGTAAGGGCATCAAAGAGAGGAGGAGGTCACTAAAGGCCATGATTTGAATCAAAAGGAAGCATACAGTAAACCCAGAAGGAAGTCTTACTACTTTGAGGGGGTCTAAGTCGAAATGTCAGTGTCTTTCTGAACCAGGAAGTGAAGCAAAAGTTTGTGACATGGTCTTACTTTTTAACTGTTGTGTATGTGCACACACACAATGCCAGCCTCGTGAAACAGTACTTGAAGCTGGTGCTATTGAATTACAAGGCCTTCTTTTCTTCATTCTCCCATTTACCTTCTGAGAGAGTCTGGCTTACCCACTGCGACCTACATGCCCATTACCCATGCCTTTTGCAAGAAAGAGGCTACATCCGTCCACTCCCCTGGTGTCCATGGCATGAACTAAGCTAACCGCCACCTCCCTGCCTTCCATTAGGCCTTCAACAACCGCCACAAGTAAACAAACCCAAAATAATTCTACGGGCTTCGGCAGGCATTTTGTCACTGTCTTTTGTTGTACCTGGAACAGGGGCCCTTGTGCCGGGTCCTTCTGGGGCCTGTTCCTACTCAAGGTAGACACACAAAGAAGGCTGCTATAGAGAGCCAACCTGGAGAATTCTGTTTACAAATTCAATAGACAGTGTCCTGGGTTTATCCCATCAGTATATAGCCTAGAGCAAATAGCCTTTTCTTTAGACAGAATTTGAGTCATTGTATGTGCACCCAAGAGCCATAAAGGGGATTTGACCCAAGGAGACCAGAATTTAACTGCCTCTTGCTAAAAGACACATTTTCATTCTTTGCAAGCAGCTTCCTTCCTTCTTGTGAGTGAATCACAGTTATTTCAAAGAGAATTTGGCAGTTGGCCCAGTAACGATTTTGGATTGGCGCCCAGGACTTGGTTGCTCTCGCTTTCTGCCTAACCCACCTTGGGTAGGCACATCTTAAAAAAAAAAAAAAAAAAAAAAAAAAAAAAAAGTGATGTGGTCTATAGAAAAAATGGGGTCATCATAACCAGATGGACTTAAGTCCTCCTTTCTCCACTGGCCAGTGGGTGCCTTTGGGCAAGTTACTTAATCTCTTGGCCTCAAGTTCTCATCTGTGAAATGGGGATGAAAGAAAAATGCAGCACTGTGATGGGTATTGCTTGCAGACACGAGGGAGGTCCTGTATGTCCTGACTTGGAGGGAAGTTAAGAACATCAAATAAGGGAAAAGGTTACTAAAGGATCTTTGGGAGGATTCTAAATAATCTAATTAAAGATACAGTGGCTAAGAATTTTAATCTGCCAGATGAAGAGTGTTTGAATGCAACTTTTTCTATAATTCAATCTAAAATCTACAGATGCATCCCTAATCTGCAAAGAGGCAAAGACTTTAGCTCAATTTGGTCACCAGCATCCCCCCACCCCCACCAACCAATATCCTCAGGGTTTGATTTCCTGGGAGATAGTATATTGGGCTGAACAAGGGTTTAGCGGGGCAGATCAGTAGGTTCAAGGGGAAGTCAGAGGAGCACCTAGTCTGGGCTGCTACCCTTCTAGACAGGCACCTGCCTCCTGGTTTTGTTCCTAACCAGTCTTTGGTTCCATGGGGGTCACTGCTGAATCACCCCTCATTCTCAACCCAAGATCCACTTTGTTGGTGTCCTCTCAGAGAGCTCCAATGTCCCACTCTGGGACTGATGTACTGCTGTTTCCATGTCACATGGGTTGCCCATCATCCCGCACCAAATACATGCTCCTCTCGGGCTTTTTGGCTCCCACGTCACATGAACAGTGCAGGCTGTTAGACCCTCCCAGGCCTAGCACACTAGACATTCCATATACCTCCTTCTGTTCTGGAGTCTCGCTGCCTCACTGGCACCCATCCAAGAAGAAAGGAACTGTGAGTCCTCTCTGCAGCTGGATCTCCAAATTCATCTTATAAACCAGCATATCTACTTATTTCGAGCTTCCTCTGTGCCGTTCACCTCCTTCCTTCCACCCCACTGCCCCATCTACTCCAGTAAACCTTAAATCTTTGGGGAAAATGAGAAACGGATCTGATTCATTTTGCATTTTCTGTTCTCTGTGTCTTCTCAGAGCCCAGGCTTCTGAATTTCAAACCGCCTTTCTGCTTCTAGTGTCATGTGTGTTAAGGTACATGATCTAACTACCTAAATGAGGGAAGAATGCTAAGATGATTGGAAACACTGAGAGAAAAGAACACAGTATTTCAGAATACTATTCCATTGTATTACTTATTACAATAACAATGTAACACTAATAATATTCATATTAATAATGCTCACCAGAATTCCTAAGAAGGAACAGTGTTTGGATGACTTCAGGCTCTGGCAAGAAGAGAATAAGAAATTGAGGGGGGGGAATGTACAAACGTTAAATGGGAAAGATCTTAGAGATTATCGGTTGACACTTTGGTTCCAAACTTTTCATCACCAAGAATTCCTCAGAAGTCTTTTCTATGAAGTAGACACTTTGTTCTGAAAAGTCCTATCTGTCCAGTATTATGTGCTATCAGTTGCTTGATGTCCTCATTCCTGATTCATCAGAAAGTCTGTCTGGCCTATCGGTCTCTTGATTCATTGTGAGACAGCCTTTTAGGGCTAGACTCAGACCCCACATGAAAGGGATACTAGTTGGGGTGCCTGGGTGGCTCAATCAGTTGAGTGTCTGACTTTTTTTGATTGTTTGTTTATTTATTTATTTTGAGAAAGAGAGAAAGAGCGTGAGTGGGAGAGGAGGGGAGAGAGGGAGAGGGAGAGGGAGAGGGAGAGGGAGAGAGAGAGAGAGAGAGAGGGAGAGAATCCCAAGCAGGCTCTACACTGTCTACAGATCCTGATGAGGGGCTCGATCTCACAAATCATGAGATGATGACCTGAGCCAAAACCAAGTCAGATGCTCAACCAAGTTAACCACTCAGGTGCCCCAAGGGTCCAACTCTTGATTTCAGTTCAGGTCATGATCCCAATGTCATGGGATTGAGCTGCATGCCGAATCTGGATTCTCTCTTTCTCTCTCTGTCCCTCCCTGAATCATGAGTGCTCTCAGGAAGGAAGGAAGGAAGGAAGGAAGGAAGGAAGGAAGGAAGGAAAGAAGGAAAAAGAAAGGCATACAAGTCAGAGCTGATGGTCCAAGAGAGACAGATGCTGTTCTCATCCCCACTCACGCCATACATGGCCCCATTTCCATATCAACTACTCTGTGCATCTTTGCAGATCCCTACCTGCCCAGCCCATCCAGCATTAGCATTGAGTTTTTCTGCTCTTTGGTGTATAGTTTGAGACCTTCCTCTGGCAGGTGCAGTAGATCTTCCTGTAAGCATCTTCGTGGCTGGGGCTCTATGCCCTCTCTTCCCTGACTAGCTGTCTTGAGCTGATTCACTCTTCTCTCTGGCCTGGGCCCCTGAGCCAAGGCCCAGCTCTGTGTCTGTCTTCAACGAGAGTTGATACTTCAGTAGAACATGGTAGGCGATTCTCAGCTTCAGAATAACTGGCTCACTTAATATCTCTCCAGTAATGCTGTACAGGTTCCTAGTTGCATAGCTTTGCTTCCTGCATCCAATTTTCTCAGAATCCTCTTACCTGTGCTCTCAACATCCTCTGTGAACTCTTGTACTTGAACTCGGTGTCTCTTGTACTCAGGAGATATTTTTGCCTTCCAATGAACTGTCACGCCACCAAATGCCACTCACCTGGCACCTGGCGTTGAGTCTATCAGGAGGACTTGTGGTGCAGGAGGGAGGGCGTGACTGTGGAGTCCAGCAAGTCTGCGTTCGTATGTCAAAGTCACCCCACCCTAGGACTGTGATTGCCAGCAAGATACTGAACCACTCTGTATGGACATCTCTTTATCTGCAAAACGTTGATAATAACACTTATTGCACAACGTTGTGGTGAGGAGAATTTGAGAATCTTGTCTGTCGTGGCCTCTCTGATGCTTGCTCTCTATAATGGAGACACTGTGACATTTTCAAAATTAGCTCTTTATTGGTGAGAACAGAACTGTATAGTGGCAAACCAAAGTCCTCTGCCCTCGTCCCGGCTCTGCTTTAACTGGTTTTACTAACTTGGGTGAACCTTCCCTGTTAGAGGATTGGGTGGTAGTAAGACACTTGCCCCTCCACACACACATTCTTGATGTTTTTTTTCTGGGTGCAGGGAGGGTAAGAGGCATAACCTTCTTGGCTTCCTTCCCACCCACTCGTTCATCCTTATCCATGGAGAGGGAAGGTTGGTCTGCCCATCCCTTTACTCTTCCATTCCTCCTTTTTAAATTTTTTTTTTTACTTTTTTTTCTTCATGTTCATTTATTTTTGAGAGAGAGAGAGAGAGAGAGAGAGAGAGAGAGAGAAAGTATGGGCGAGGGGCAGAGAGAGACTGCTGATAGCACAGAGCCCAACGTGGGGCTCGAACTCATGAAACACGAGATCTTGACCTGAGCCAAAGTTGGATGCTTAACCGACTGAGCCCCCAGGCGCCCCATGCTCTTCCACTTGTTTTATGAGCTACTGTCCACAGGGAACGTGTTCTGCTCTGCTCCTGTGCAGGGGGACTCTTCCCATGAGGACGGCTTCCTTCACTTCAGCGTAGCTGAGTGAGTTGATCGACTTAAACACTGAGGTTCAGTATCGAGATTATTTTTTTTTTAATTTTTTTTTTAATGTTTATTTATTTTTGAGACAGAGAGAGACAGAGCATGAACAGGGGAGGGGCAGAGAGAGAGGGAGACACAGAATCTGAAACAGGCTCCAGGCTCTGAGCTGTCAGCACAGAGCCCGACGCGGGGCTCGAACTCACGGACCGTGAGATCGTGACCTGAGCCGAAGTCGGACGCTTAACCGACTGAGCCACCCGGGCACCCCGAGGTTATTTGTTCACAGATAAAAACCACATGATCCAGGAACACGGCGTATCAGCAATATAGGTAATATTTAGGCTGTATCTAATTTATTGTCTTATTTTTTTTTTAATTGAGAGGGGTATAGAGTTCACTGGTGCCCCTGCATTCCAGCATCTTCACCTTTCTGGACCTCAGATTACTCATCCATAAATTGAGCCAGGTGCTTGCCACGGTCACTTCCAGTTCTGAAAATCTGCCATCTGGGGGAGATGACGGTATCTCCCACAATGTATGGCACATAGTAAGTTTGCAACAAATGGTAATGTTTTCAGCTTATGCGTAGCGATACGGAGATGAGTTCAAGGCTAAAAGTCTTCTTTGCTTGTACAGGAGGACGGATGCATGCGTGGTGCACGGCCTCTCAAACGCCTCGGTCTGTGCAGAACTTCAAAAACCAGTGAAAACAGTGTTTCTAGCCCACTCACATTGTCAGCATTTCCCAAGGTCCTAAAAGAGCAAGCCTCGGAAAAAAAATTAACCTAGTTACAGGATATTCCCCGTAAAGGCCATCAGGACTTTAATGAAATCGTTAACTAGGGGATAGTTATCTATATATTTATCCATATCTTATGAAGCTTTCAAAATAGCAACGTTTGGGGTGTGTATGTGGCAGGGAGAGGGGTATCTTGTCCTGGCAAAGGTGACTACTAGCCTGGAAATCCCACAGATGCCTTTTGACTTCGGACAGGTGGCCACACTGGGGTTTTGATGGCTAAACAGCACTGCATTTAGCCCTCCCCTCCCCCACTTGCTGCTGACGGCCGATGCATACAAGGGATTATAACAAGAGACAGAATAAAATACTGGCTTAGTTGACCTGGGAAGGGCTTAATATTCCAATGCAAACTTTTTTGGTCAAAGCTAGCTTAGAGCGTGTAGCTAGGAGACCTAAAGTGTCTTCCTTCGCCCCCACAAGACCTCTGCCTACTTTATTCCTGAGTCCCAGAGAGTGGTTCTAGACAGCATAGCTTAGAAATAGTAGAGCGAGGATTAGAACATGGGAACTCTGGCTGCAGAGTCCTTGAGTTTGACAACTTTTCAACAGAGGATGATCTACGATACTCCAAATAATATAATATGAATTCCCGCTTATTACTAAGGTCCAATACAGAAATTAGAATTCAAAATTGAAAAAAGTTAAAATTAAATTGAATTTCTTTCCCTGGGTAAAAAAAAAAAAAAAAAAAAAATACTGATGGGGGCAGCTGTCTGGCTAAGCTGGTGGAGCATGAGACCCTTGGTCTCAGGGTTGTGAGTTCAAGCCCCACATTGGACACAGAGATATTTTAAAATGCTGATGATACCTAAAAAAAAAAAATAAAGTCTAAAATTCTCCATTCAGGGGCACCTGGGTGGCTCAGTCGGTTAAACATCTGACTTCAGCTCAGGTCACGATCTCATGGTTTCATGGGTTCAAGCCCATCGTCGGGCTCTGCACTGACAGCTCAGAGCCTGAGCCTGGTGCCTGCATCGGATTCTGTGTCTCCCCCTGTCTCTGCCCCTCCCTTGCTCATCCTCTGTCTCTCTCCCAAAAATAAATAAAGATTTAAAAAAATTGTTTTAGAGTCTCCATTCATTCATTTCTTATTCTGTTTGGTCTTAGCCACAACTGTATGAATCTCTCCTCTCTCCCCAGCCCTCCAAGTGTTTTTGCATTTCACTTTGACCTTCTTCCCTGTGGCCCTTTCTCCACTCTCCTCACTCCTCCAGCTCTGCTCTTCCTGATGTGGACAATCCCATGTGCATTGCCCAAATCTTCAACGGAATCTATTTCAAATATGTAAAAATATAAATTGTGTGACAATACTAGCAAAAAGGAGTAGGAATGGAATGGAGCTATGTATAGTGTCTACTGTTGTAATTAAATTGGTAAACTAGAATATGAGAAATTAAGTCATTCATGGAAATCCCAGGACAATCACTTAAGAAAACAACTCAAAATAAAAAACCAGTAAGACAAGTGACAAGGAAATTAAAACGGTACCTGAAAAAGCATCTATTTAACAGAAAAGAAGCCATAATGGAGGAATAGAGGAAGGAAAAAAAAGACATGTAGAAAACAATTACATAATGGCAGAATGAGCCTTATTTTACCAGTAATTACATTAAGCCATCATTCCAATGAAGAGACAGAGATTGGCATAATGGATTTTTTTTTTAAGCGTTTCAACTATATATTGTCTACAAAACATGCTTTAGACTCAAAGACACAAATGGATTGAAAGTTAAAGGCTGGAAAAAGATGTGCCATGCTAACAATAACCAAGAGAGACTGGAGTGCAGCCACAAGCACCAGACAAAACAGACTTTACGACAAAAATTGTTACTGGAGACAAAAGAGGACACCTGACTTGGGGGCAATTCAACAAGAGATAACAATTATAAACATATGCAACATCAGAGGCCCAAAATACACGAGGCAAAAGCTGACTGAATTGAAGGGACAAACAGGAAATTCAACGATAATAATGGAGCTTTGACTACTTGTGGTGAGTAATGGAGAGACCAAGTAGACATGAGATCAACAAGAAAAGGCTCGAACAGCAATATAAACCAACGTCCAGCAACGGCAGCGTACCTATCCTTCTCAAGTGTGCACGGAACATTATTCAGGGTGGCCCACGGACCACGTATATTGGGCCATAAAACAAGTCTCAACAAACTTAAAAGTATTGAAATCATACGAAGCATCTTCTCTGGCCACACAGAATGAAATTATAAATCATGCGAGGCTTGGAGGTGTGTTTATTCTGAAAGACCATCCAGAGGTTACAGATTATGTTATCGCGGGGAATAAGTGGACAGATCTTGTGGGGACACGTCTCCATCTGTGCCAAATAGGGCTGTTGTGGGGAACGCAGAGAATGATACAGGAGCAAGACTTTTGTCATTCATAAACTGTTATACAAAGTGAGTCATCGTTCTTGCTCCCTGGTCAGGTTGGCAGGGATGCCAGGCACCTCCAAGGCTGACTCAACCTGTCACTGAACAAACATTTAACAAAAATAGTTGTTTTATTGAATTCAGCATTTACTGGCCAAGACTGCAGACTCTCAGGGCAAGTACCGAGGAGTTTTTCTCCACAAAGTTGAATAGGGGGTAGCTTCTTGCTGCCAATAAGCTATGCTGAAACCCAGGTCCTGTGGCCACTGGCTTCCTGGGAGCAGGGACTCAACCTATAACAGGTACCGTTGTGGGGATTGCCAAGCCCTCGGCTATTTGAATAGTCCCTAGATGCTTTTTCTCTCTGCTGACCTTATTCTTACTGAACAGTCATGATTTCTGATTTCACTTTGTGTGAAAGAGAAGCAGGGACTACAGTGATGGAACTGAATGAACCCAAGTCCCCAGGCTCTTGAGTTGCAGAGATTGGAACATATCCTCAGGCTCTCACCTTAGACCCAGGCCATTAGACTTGAGTCAACTAGTGACAAAACACTCCTTTCTCCCCATTCTGGCATCCACCCATCTCTGTTCACAGAGGGGCTAAAACAACCTCATGGCAATATCACAGTCTAAAACACTTCCTGTATGTTGGAGAAGGGATACAAAACAAATATCACGCTCCCTCCCAGAATTATCCCATTCGGGCATTCTGTATTAAAATAAATCATAATACAGGGGTGCCTGGGTGGCTCCGTTGGTTGAACGTACAACTTGAGCTCAGGTCATGATCGGTTGAGTTCAGGCCCCTCATCAGACTTGCTGCTGTCAGCACAGAGCCTGCTTTTGATCCTCTGTCTCTCCCTCTCTCTGCCCCTCCCCGCTCATATTCTCTCTCGCTCTCGCTCTCTCTCTGTATCAAAAATAAGTAAACATTTAGGGGAACTTGGGTGGCTCAGTTGGTTAAGCCTCTGACTTCAGCTCGGGTCATGATCTCACAGTTCATGGGTTCGAGCTCCGCCTTGGGCTCTACGCTGACGGGTCACAGCCTGGAGCCTGCTTTGGATTCTGTGTCTCCCCTTCTCTCTGCCCCTTCCCTGCTCATGCCCTCCATCTCTCTCTCTCTCTCAAAAATTAATAAACATTAAAAAACAATTTTTTTTAAAGATTCATGTTGAAATGCTTGAAAGTTTGGCCTAAAGACAGAATCATGGGGCACTCCCACCAGGGCCTTGTGCTGATTATTTGGGAGAGAGCACATCTCATTCATCCATTTGTTCACTAATGTGTCCCAAGTGCCTGGCACAGTGCTGAACACATGGTAGAAACCACATGATTATTTGTTGGGTGATTAATATCTTTGAGGGATCTCATTTGTCACATCTTTTTATTCCAGCCAATAATGTGTCTGATGTCACAAAATAAAATATTTAATGAGAGCTCTCGTTGATTACCTATCTTGTGCTGGGCATATAAATACACTTCAACTCTAAGAGATTGGGCGGGGGGGACATCTATCTTTTACAGAGAATGAAAATGGGTTCAGAGGATTAAGTAACTCACTCCAGGTTACATAATTAGGAGGAAGCCTGTCCAAAACAAATGCTTTCCACTAGACCTCACTGACTCCCACTCTCAGAAGGCATCGCTTTAGGGGCACCTGGGTGACTCTGTCGGTTCGGCGTCCAACTCTTGATTTCAACTGACGTCATGATCTCACAGTTCGTGAGATCGGACCTTGAGTCAGGCTCTATGCTGAAAGCACAGAGTCTGCTTGGGATTCTCTCTCTTCCTCTCATCTGCCCCTCCCCCATACACATGAGCTCGCTCGCTCTCACGCTCTCTCAAAATAAATAAATAAACAGTTAAAAAAAAAAAGAAGAAGAAGGCACCACTTTAAAGGCCAGTGACACAGAGATCCTTTGCCCATGTGAGATATATTGAGAATTATATACATGGCTTGATCCAAACTGGTTTTGGAATTTGGGTGGCTAATACCTGGTCTGGTCTCCCTGGGACTCATCCTTGGTTTCATTAATATCGTTCTACACTATCCAGTGCAGTAACCACTAACCCATGCATGGCTACAGAGCACCTAAAATGTGGCTAATCCCAATCGAGATATACTATAAATGTGAAACACCCATCAGATTTTTTTGAAGACTTGGTATGAAAAGAGTAATGCCAAATATCTTGATATATTTTATATCGATTACATGTGGAAATGACAATATATTATTAAGATCAGTTTTTTCACTGTTTCTTCTCCCTTGTTGTAATGTAGCTCCTAGAAAATTCAGAAAAGTTAGATGGGTGGCTTGTGTTATGTTTCCACTGGATAGCGCTGGTATGGCTTCCCGGATACAAAGTGAACCACTTTGGGAGAGACTGAAGAAAAAGGCAGGTCACTGCCAACTCAAGGTGGTAGGTTTAACGAGCAAGGGAACTTCTGCAGGAGGCGTGTCTTGTGCGGAGGCAAACCCGAACGTGTCTGCACCCACCTGCCAAATCTCAAAAGTTTCTATAGAAGCCACAGCTGGGTCTCAGAACGTGTCAACACCAAGTCACTATCTCGAGGCTGTGTCCTTGGGGCAACTGCTGGGAGCAGGAAAGACAAGCAGAATGCACGTTCCCAGGACAGGGGAGGTGGGAGGAGCCTCACGGTTTCCACTGGCGGTCACGTTCCCTCGATGACGTCCCCCAGCAGACAGCTGGCTGTTCGGCTCAGTTCCCATCACGCTACGCACGAGGAGTGCGTGAAAAACAGGTAAGCACAATCCCTGCTTCTCAGGAACCGGCTGTCAGGTCAGAGAAATGGGCACACACACACCCCCAGCGGTGACCAGGGAGGCCCCAGGAGCTGCCACCTCGAGATAGACCAGCGATGCCCTGAGAGCCCTGCCCCCTTCTCCGGTGAGTGCTCTCTCCCTTCCACACATAAAACAGCATCACTGGGGCTCAGAGTGTGTGATTTAGAACCACAAAACCAGGATCCAAATCCTGGCCCCTACTCACTAGCTTGGTGGCTTTGGCTCAGCAGTTCTCAGTGATTTTAAAAGACAAATAAAAATACCTGCTCTACCTACCTCACGGGGTTGTTACAAAGGTGGGATGGCCTGGGGGACCAATCTCACAGGACCTGTTAAAGATTAAATGAGTTAACGCAGGTAAAGCCCTTAGCATGCGGCCTGGCACACAGGAGACACTGTTTCTAAACAAGTACTCCTGGGGGCACCTGGGGAGGCTCAGCGCTTGAGCGTCTGACTTTGGCTCCAGTCATGATCTCACGGTTTGTGAGTTCGAGCCCTGCTCAGGACCTGGAGCCTGCTTCCAATTCGGTGCCTCCTTCTCTCTCTATCCCTCCCCCACTTGTTCTCTCTCTCGCTCTCTCTCTCAAAAATAAATAAACATTTTTTTTAAAAATTTTAATAAATAAATAAGTATCCCCGTGTTTTTTTCCTAGGCGGAGTTTATCACAATCCCTTACTACCTCACGTATTTACTTGCTATTTGTTTGTTGTTGATTTCCTCCCCACCCCCAGAAGGTAAGTTCCACAGAGATAAGGAACACCACGAAATTTTCTACACCTAGTCAAGAGTACACGCGGTAGGCTTTCAATAAATATTTGTTGAATGATTCATTGCCCTTAAAAGCTGTAAACACAGGATGGAGATTCTAACAAGGACAGAAAACGGCAAATTGAACACCAGAGTGAGTTTGAGATTTTAACAAAATCCTGTTTTCGCAGTAGTGGATTATCCACTGCCTGCCCCCAAGAAGAGAACTGTTTGGGGGAAGATTATTTTGGCAGGTGGGGCTGGATTCTGCTTTGCTCTCTTTCTCTGAAGGCAGAGGTTCTAAACTGAATAGGTTAGAGGCAGTGGAGAAATTTAAAAAATGGAATGAGAGGGCGCCTGGGTGGCTCAGTCAGTTAGGTGTCTGCCTCTTGCTTTTGCCTCAGGTCGAGTTCTCACGGTTCATGGGATCAACCCTCGCATCAGGCCCCACACTGACATCAAGGAGCCTGCTTGGGATTCTTTCTCCCTCTCTCCCTCTCTCTCTCTGCCCCTCCCATTGCTTGTGCTCAGTCTCTCTCTCTCTCTCTCTCTCTCTCTCTCTCTCTCTCTCAAAAGAAAGAAATAAACTTTTAAAAAATGGGATGAGACAGGTGTCATCTAGAAATGATTTGGGGCCCAAAGTAACATCTAAGCAGAGTATTTAGAACACCTCGTTGTACAGTGCACAGGTAGATATTCTTTATAACATCTGACATAGCTCCACTAAAGCCATGGTGAACTCATTCCTTGCTAACGCAGGGTGGCTCGGCTGTTTTAAAGAATATGATGAACCCCTGGGTCTATCCTCAAGATGGAAATGCAGTGGGGCAGGGTCCCACCGGACAACTGGGCGGGGGCTAAAGTGGAATGTTCCCCTCGTTGAGAGGACAAGGAGACGGTGTTCCTCAAATCAGAGAAAAGGGAAAGAAACAGAGTCCCCGATGCCCATGAGGTACAAGAGAGGGCACGTAGGTGTCTCACTGGGGTGGAAGGAATATCCCAATAAGGGGGCAGAACAGTGACCAGGGATCCATCCGAGCAGCTGTGGCCCTAATGAGCTGCCTGGTTGACAGTGAGGCTGCTGTCCCGACCAAAGACAGAGAACAAGATTGGATTCTGACCTAGGTCTCTAGGAAGATACACACAAGCCCAGGCCAGCTGGTTCAACAATGTAATTGGTGGGGGGGTTCAGGCAGAGATCACTGGGAGTTTCTTGCAAATACAGGTTAAAATTTGGCCAAAAGTGAGAATCTTGAACATCTCCCCAAAGTAACTCCTTTCCTCTAGGCTGAGGTTGGGCACGAGGTACAACATCAGACCACAGCAGGACCGTAGGGTTTCAGGGCCTGCTTGCTGGGGTGGCCGGCTCACACTGGAAAGAAAGGAGGTGACTATGGCCTTGCTGCTCTTGGCCACAAAGAAACAGTTGGTGTTTGCCCAACACACCAGGCTGTGGCTGCTTTATCCCTTCGTGGCTTTGTACTTGCCTAAAATGTTCTTCTTGGGCTTGACTACCTGCCCTGACCTCCAGGGAGGCCTCACTCTCTGTCCTGTCATGCCCACGGTCTCCCTTAGCCTCTCTCCATTTTAGCCTCTGATACACCATTTGTCTCTTCTTTTTGAGTCTGTCTCTGCCAACATGGTGAGCCACTTGAGGACAGGGATGTGTCTCACCATATTAAGAGCTCCTGGCCTAAGGCCTGACTCATATTTGTTAAACTTAACGAAATCATATTGGGAGTTGACGCAGCCTTTCCGGGAATATTCCGTGACTCCCATTTCTTCCCCTCATCGCTCCCTCCCCAAAAGCTCAGTTCCCGTACCTTCCCTTACACAGATATCAGGTATTTTGAGGAATCCCCAAAGCACAAGAACTTCTCTGAACTGAAAAGTTCCCAGTTGTAAGGTAATCAAGGGCCAGTAGAGAGAGCCCTGATGGAGGGTGACAGGAAAACTGGTTTCCAGTCCCCATGCAGCCCTCATGGGCTGGGACACAGAGCAAATCACTTCACTCTCCTCTGAGAGTGAATAAATTTCTGAATTTACTAAAGAATAAAAATCCACTTTCGATCAATGAGCCAAAAATTACCTCTACCATGCACGTTAAGATGGTCTTGAGCAAAATATTCTTTGTGAGGGGCACCTGGGTGGCTCAGTCAGTTAAGCATCCGACTTCGGCTCAGGTCATGACCTCGTGGCTCATGACTTCAAGTCCCGTGTTGGGCTCTGTGCTGACAGTTTGGAGCCCAGAGCCCACTTCGGATTCTGGGTCTCCCTCTCTCTCTGCCCCTCCCCTGCTCACACTCTGTCTCTATATATCAAAATAAATTAATATTAAAAAAATTGTTAAAATACTTTTTGTGAATAAAATCTCGGTAAGCACAGAAATACTCAACAAAACAACAAACGCCACGTCAGAGTAACTGTTTCCAGAGAAGAACAAAGAGGGAATTCATCTAAAAGGAAATATAAAAAGCAGGTGACAGCCCTTTGCATAGACGAGTGATGACAATTTCCGTAAATTAAGGTGTATCTACCCCTCTGCACATGAAGTCAAAAGGAGGGGGTGGTTATTGTGTATGAGTAATACTTGGGCCACATTGACTAAAGAAGGAACGGGCTGGGAGCAGGGATTGTGACATGTGGGCAACAGGTGGGGTCAGGAAGGCACACAACTCACCTCGGGAAAATTACAGGATGAGGAACGTAAGGCACAAGGAAGGGAAAAGTCCCGCCCAGTCTATTCTATCGTCTCCAGACTATCGGTCCAGCCCCCTTTTCCCCAGTCCTTGCTAAAAGGCAAAAGGACCCTTCTAGAAAGCTTTCTCTGACTTTACATAATGAGACATTATGTAAAGCGTGAACTGAATTTAGACACTGGTTGACCAGAACAAACAGCAATCGAGCAGAAATGATTAAAAACATGTCCATCACATTTATCCCGCAGAGCTCACAGTGTGTACACAGCCTCTCGATCAGCTATGTTACCCCAGCCACCAGACCCGCCAACCTGGCCTCTTGCTGTCGGAAAACAGCATAAGGCCTAAGGAGCCTCTGGATCTCTGAAGGAACTTCTGTCACCACACTACCACGTGCCCCCGAGATCTGTTCATTTTGCAGGTCATGAAAGAACGATAATGAACAATTACCCTGACGTGCTTCTGCCGATGAGCCCTGCTCTGGACCGAAGTGTGTTCCCCGCCCCCCTCCCAAAATTCATAGATTGAGTCTCAGGCTCCAGTCCATCAGAATGTGACCAGATTTGGAAATGCCGTTTGTGCAGATGGAATTCGTTAAGATGAGGTCATACCGGAGTTGGGTGGGTTCCTAAGACAGTAAGACTAGTGTGCTTATGAAAAGGGGGGATTTGGACACACACACAGAAAGAACACCACATGAAGATAAAGGCTGAGGTTGGGGTGATGTTTCCACAGACCAGGGAACACCATAGATTATCAGAAGCTGGGGAGAGACGTGGAACTAATTCTCCCTCACAGCCTCTGAAGGAATCAACACAGACAGCACCTTGATCTCAGACCTCTAGCCTCCAGACTGTGACACTATACAATTCTGTGGTTTAAGCCACTTGCTTTGTGGCACTTTGTTGCAGAAGCCCTAGCAAACAAGCCCACGATTCAATGAATAAAAAATAACACGTGACACTGGCTGTAATGTATAATGACCAGAGCTTGGGCTCTCTGCTTAAGAACCAGGCTGTGTTTATTTCCCTTACCTCTGGAGACATGTCAAGTAAGAAGTTGCTGCGGACAAGGTCATAGAGGTTTTTGCCTGCTTCTCCTCCAGGATTTTGATGGCTTCCTGTCTTACATTGAGGTCTTTCATCCATTTTGAGTTTCTTTTGTGTCTGGTGTAAGAAAGTGGTCCGGGTTCATTCTTCTGCATGTCGCTGTCCATTTTTCCCAGCACCACTTGCTGAAGAGACTGTCTTTATTCCACTGGATATTCTTTCCTGCTTTGCCAAAGATTAGTTGGCCATACGTTTGTGGGTCCATTTCTGGGTTCTTTATTCTGTGCTATTGATCTATGTGTTTTTGTACCAGTACCATACTGTCTTGATGATTACAGCTTTGTAACAACAGCATGAAGTCTGGAATTGTGATGCCTCCAGCTTTGGTTTTCTTTCTCAGCATGACTTCAGCTATTCGGGGTGTATCCTGGTTCCATACACATTTTAGGATTGTTTGTTCTAGCTCTGTGAAGAATGCTGGTGTTATTTTGATAGGGATTGCATTGAATGTGTAGATGGCTTTGGGTAGTATCGACATTTTAACAATATTTGTTCTTCCTATCCTTGAGCATGGAATGAGCGCTGGGTGTCATACGTAAGAGATGAATCACCGTGTTCTACCTGAAGCCAAGACTACCCTGTATGTTAACTAACTTGAATTAAAAAAAAAAAAAAAAAAAAAGAACAAAGCTGGATCCATCACCTAGAAGCTATGAAGCCACAGGAATGCTGCTTGACCTTCAGACCAGTTTCCTCAATCATAAGATAGAAATAATAATAGTCCTACTTCATAGAATAAAATGAGCTAATACTCTTCTTAGCACAGTGTCTGGCATATAGTATGTCCTCAATGAATACTCACCACTATTATTCGTGTGCTGTAAATAACAAACACTTCCACATATTTCAATTCATCTTCCCTCAAATTCCATGAGGGTAGCATTATTATTTACATTTTACTATTGGAGGTTCTGATGCGCAGATGTTTTAATTAGACAATATGGGGCAGGTCTGGGGTACAGGTGGATCTGGGTTGGAATCCTAACTCTGCCAACCCCTCGCTATGTAACTTTGGGCACATTTTTTAATGTTACTTTTATTTATTTTTGAGGGGGGCGGAGGGGCAGAGAGAGAGAGAGAGAGAGGGAGGGAGACAGAGAATCCCAAGTTAGGCTCCACACTGTCAGCACAGATCCCAACGCAGGGCTCAAACCCGCGAAATGTGAGATCATGACCTGAGCTGAAATCAAGAGTCAGATGCTGAACCGACTGGGCAATTTTTAACCCCCTTCAAATCTCAGTTTTTTCAGATTTCAAAGGAAGAACTGTGTGAGAGAGAGATGCATGGCCAGTGCCTAGCTTATACTTGGCCTTAAAGAAGTTATTTTTGCTATTATTAAGTAACTCATCCACCATCACAGAGATTATTGGTAGAGCCAGGACTTGAACAAACTTCAGATGTTTTCTGCTATACCTCACCACACCTCCCTGAGGGCAGAGTAAACATCAAAACTGGGGAAATGTGGCAAGATCTAAGGGAACAGGTTATCTGCTGGGGAGAAGGGCAAGACGAGGTATAGGCAGTAAAGTGTAACATTGCAGAAGAGGAAGGGGAGGAAGGGGAGGAAGGGGAGGAAGGGGAGGAAGGGGA
>NC_064813.1:60882971-61006589 GCF_023721935.1 Panthera uncia
GGAGGAAGGGGAGGAAGGGGAGGAAGGGGAGGAAGGGGAGGAAGGGGGGGAAGGGGGGGAAGGGGAGGAAGGGAGAAGTCCACTGCAAATCAACTGGCCATCAAGGGATTCATTGGTTTCCTCAAGAAATGGTGCCACATCAGGGGCTCAGCTTTGCTCTCAATTTTCTCCGGTCCTCTGCAACCCTTATAATTAAGTCCTGGACCTTATTCTCTGTTCTTTCTGTAACAAGGAAGATCCTCTGTCTTTCATAATTGACTTTAAATTGGTGATTGGTTGCCTTCAGCCTTTCAATCTTTCTCCTGTGCATTAAAGACACCCAAGATAGTCAACTGATTCCATAGTGTTTATAATTACTATTTCTCCCCGAATCACTCAAAAACCTGAAATCAGACCCCTCTCAGGGCATCATTCCCTGTCAAATGGTCTGATCAGGAACTCAGCTGCCCTTTCTAGACTGGTAGGTACCTTAGTGGAAAATGGGGGCTTATTCCTCCACAACTCCATATTCTCCCAAATCTTGCCTGGGAGATTCAATACTTGATAAGTCTTCCTACTATATTTACATAGATTTTCCACCTAAAGCAAGATAGTGGGTCTAAATACCTAGCCTGCTATTACCAAAAACATAAATCCCATTTTTCTAATGCATAGGTCATCTCTTATTTTCTTAATGATTTAGATGGTGTCCTTGTAAATTAAGAATATTAGTTAGCTGTCATATGTGCTACAAATATTTTTCTCTTGGTCTGTGGTTTGACGTTTGACATTATTTGAAGCATTTCTTTTTGCCAGATAGATTTTTTTAAAATATCTTTGGCAGTCAAATTTATCTCTCATTTTCTATGTGACTTCTGGATTTTCTCTCTTGATTAAAGGCATTCCAGGATTTCCAATTTATCAGCTGGCACTTTCATTTGCAAATTTTATGAGTTATTTTTATGTTTAAATCTTTAAACCATCCGTAATGCCAATTTTATTTTCCACAGGAAGAATAAGGGAGAATGTTGGAAAAGATTCTGAAAATATTTTGCATTTCATTACATCGGAAAGTACCAGATACACTTTCTACTTTTTCCATTTTTTACATAATATTTTCTTTTTTAAAGTTTACTTATTTATTTGTTTAGAGAGAGAGAAAGAGAGAGCACATGTGCGTGCACGTGTTGGGGAGGGGCAGAGAGGGAGGGAGAGAGAGAACCCCAAGCAGGCCCTGCACTGTTAGCACAGAACCTGACATAGGACTTGAACCCACAAACCATAATAAGATCATGACCTGAGCCAAAATCAAAAGTTGGACACATCCAGGCTCCCTCATGATATTTTCTAATTAGAAAACAAACACATCTTTTGTGGTAGAAAACATGGAAACTGCAGAAAAGTAAAAGAAAGAAAATAAAAACATCAATAGTAAACCAGTAGTCACAGATCATCCTTGTTAGTATTTTGGTTTATTTATTTTAGGCATTTGAAGCACAGCCAACATTTTTACAAAACTGATCATACATTATAGACTTAGATCTATATAGATTTAGATTTGATTCCCGATTTTGAATTTAATATTGAACCATCAGATTTTAGCTCTGTATCATTAGATAGTCTTCAAAAACATCATGAATGTGAAATTAATTAGTTGGAGACTTGTACATGCTAGAAATATTTTCCAGTGACTCTTCTGATAAGTAATACTGACTTCTACTTCTGCCCCCTGTGTTTAAGAGCACTCACCTTTGCACTGGATATTTTATTTGGAAGGTGACAGATGGTTTATTTATTTTTAAATGTTTATTTAATTTTGAGATAGAGACAGAACATGAATGGGGAGGGGCAGAGAGAGAGGGAGACACAGAATCCAAAGCAGGCTCCAGGCTCTGAACTGTCAGCACAGAGCCTGATGCAGGGCTGGAACCCATGAACTGTGAGATCATGACCTGAGCTGAAGTCAAACACTTAACCAACTGAGCCACCCAGGCTCCCCAGTGACAGATGGTTTATTGTTAGGGGCCTTTTATATACTATGTGACTTTCTGGAAATGCAGTCTGCACAGAAGGAATGTCCTAGGACAAATTAAAGGAGAGCCCTGAAAGTCCTCAAGTCCTCACCTGTTCCAATTCTGAGGAATGTAAAACTTTCCTCCCAAATTCCCATGTGAACCCAGAACCCAAAGCAGGAAGTCACTGCCTCCCCTCTCGACAGGACTAAAGCCTCATCCAGCACAAAAGGCCCATCACTGGTTGGGCTGCTGGGACTCAGAGAAGTCAAATATTCCTTAGTCCTGTCTCCTGACTAGAGAACCTACCTTAGATCCAGACAAAGGTGGGATCTCCAGGGTAAATCAGGAGGAGAGGAAAGAATAAAAGGGAGGAAGAAAAGGAGAAGAAAATGTTTGCTGGGCCTCACCTCTATCGTTTGTCCAGATACGTTTGTGGAAACCCAATGGCAGAAGCTTGCCCTGGGCCCCACATGAAATCCTAAGGCATGGGGTCTCAGTAAGGGAGTGGCTGTTTGTCAAGGAGTCATATGGTGTCTCCACTGTGAATAGCAGCAAGGGAACAGCCATGAGGCTCAGTGGACGGGATAGAGGAGGGACACCAAGCCTGTTTCCAGGCCTTCCCAGTGAGTGCATTCTTGCTGTAAGCTGTTGGAGAAGCTACTGAGCATCGCCCGTCTCAGAGGCTTTCTTTGTAAGCAAACTGGAAGAGAGACAGGGGAAGGCAACAAAAACAGATTTGACAATGACTTTGTTCAGAAAAAACAAGGGCTTTGTATACGTGAATCACTGTTCTCTTATTTGATCTTCACAACAACCCTATTGGATGTTTTTCATTCTCATTTTACGGTTGAAAAACTGAGGCACAGAGAAGTTCCAAACCCGAGGTGGTTACGCATCTGGGAAGTCAGTGGTAGAGCCAGGACTTCAATGCCAATGTCTGATTCCAGGGCATGTGCTCAGGCCACAGAATTCTGGCTCTATCCTGAGCAGAGCACTTGCCTTCTGAAAACCTGACCATCCTCTTTTTAATGTGGAAGAAGCAGAAGTAATCATGCAAAGTTATCAGAGGCAGGCACATCCTACCGTGACCTAAAACATACGAAGTTATCTGTAAATCTGATCACAGGGATGCTTATGTGTTTGCAGCCTCAACATGAGAGAGTCTGTGACTCAACATTTAATTTATTCCTACGATAACCTATTTATATCACAGGCAGTCAGCATGCTCTATAAATAGAGAGTAATGAAATCTTATTTTTAAAATTCATAAATTTAAATTTAATCATTGCCTAAATATGCTCATGTCCCCATCAACGATCAACTATTTAGTTAAAAACTATGCAAGTCTGATCCAGCACCAGAGGTAGACCCACCGCAAAATTCTCACGAGGGCAAAGAAAGCTGACAGTGTCCCCCTTTGCTGTCTCTGCCCTCTTGCCATGTGTCCACTGAGCTCTCTCTTTTCCTCTATTCCTCAAAACCCACTCTCAAGAGTCCTAGCATCAGGTATCTACAATTTAAGATAAACCTTAAGCATTGTGCTGCTGGGTATTTAAATGATTCATTGCTTAGCTTAGCTGCAGGAGGTACAGGAGCAGAGGAGAGGGGCAGGTGGGCAAGAGAGAGGACATCAGGCTCAGTCCTTCATGCTGAGAGTGACACTGTCATCACATCAGCCCCCAGTACCGAGAAAGAGACGGAAAGAGGGGGGAAAGACAAGCATTTCTTCTCTCTCTACACAGTGATCACAGACATTGTTCAGTAATGTGGGCACAGGATCATCTGGGTGGCTCAGTCGGTTAATCTTCCAACTCTTGATTTAGGCTCAGGTCATGATCTCACAGTTTCATGGGTTCGAGCCCCGCATCGGGCTCTGTGCTGACAGCTCAGAGCCTGGAGCCTGCTTCGGATTCTGTGTCTCCCTCTTTCCTGCCCCTCCCCACCCCCCCACCCCCCACGGTATGTCTCTGTCTCTGAAAAGTGAATAAACCTTTAAAAAAAATTTTTTTTAATTTATAAACAAGAAAAATGTGGATGGAAACAATGCATGAAATGGGAAAAACACTGGCCTTCAAGCCCTCAGGCCTGAGATTTAGCTTCCCTGCCACTCTCCGGTGTCAAACTTCAGGTGGATCACTCTTCCTCTCTGGACCTCTTTTTCTCCAACTACAAATTTAGAAGCTTGAAGTATCCACTTCTAAGGACCTTTTGACATTGAGTTTCTATGATGCTAATAGTTGAGCATTCTTGAAATCACAACATGTGGGTTAATGACCACCATGCTTAAAGTTTACAAACAAGCAGGTTTACACAAGAAGATTCTCATCCCCAAACTCCAAAAGCATACTTCCCCTCCCCTGGTACAGGGAATAAGTCCCCACATGCTGAGATCGAATCATCATTGGTTTTCACCCAAACTCCTATCAGCACGTGCCATTTCCACTACAACTTGGGACCCCTCCTGCTGCCCACATGGCCCCCTTCCCCCCATCCCAGGACCACCCTCCTCTCTCCACTGAGCCCAGGCCTCTTGGCTACCCTGTAGTGTGTGCTAATCCCAGGCAAACCATGTAGGAAGAAATAAGCCTCCTTCAGCCTTAGAAACCCAAAGCATCACCCTCTTCGTGACATATGGTCACAAACAGTCCCTGTTAGGAGCCTGTTAGGGCTCTCAAAGTGCCTTAACTCCTTCTGAGAAATCCCTCCTCTGAACCCCCTTCCTCCCCATACCCCCCCAGGCCTCCCCTCTCCTTCTCCCCCACTCATTCTCCTCCCTGCCGTGTCCAGGATGCCCCCCACCACAGCTGGGAAAGTACAGGCTGCGGAGGACAGGGCACGACTTGGCTCCTCTCCCAAAGCAAACAATTAGGAAGCATTAACTTCCCTTAATGGGCAAAGCAACATTAAGCAGATGGAAGTCAGACCCGGGTCACTTTGCATGGAGCCCAGGCTGTGATGGGGCCGCCAGTGTTCGTATGTGACCTCTAAATTGAAACTTAATCGGCCATTAATGGAATTCATCCAATTAGAAACACTTGTAATTAAGCATGAATAAGAAAAACAGCCTGAATTGGGGACTTGGAGAAAGCAGAACTCCATTTGATATGGTCAATAAACCCATACTTAAGAGCATATTCAATTGTTTCCTGTCTCCTCTCATGCAGTGCGTGATTATACCACGTAAGAAAGCCCACGATAGTGCCGTCCACTCCCTGGCTTCACCCCTCACAATCCAGAAACTTCAGGACAGTTGGCAATAGGAGGTGTGGTAGCTCTGTGGTGTCCCCCAGCATGGAAGACAGGAACAATACGGAAAAACTTTAGAAACTGTAGGAAACTGCGGCAACACTTAGGAACAGATGGATGTGCCCCGTTTGGAACCCCAGAGTTTAAGAGGTCCTCCAAGATAAGAACAGAGTTTCACCAACTTATTTTTTGTGCATTTCAAAAATGCAAATAGAAATAGCACATTGACCTCCAAGGAGGAGGCAAACCGAAGAAAATAGATTCTCAGAGAGGTTAAGTCACTTGCCCGATGTCACAGAGCAGAACATGGCAGAGCGAAGGCTTTCTAGTCATCCTTCCTTCCCTCTCTCAGGGAAGGCTGGGTCATCAGAAGGCTGCAGTGAGGTTACATATGTGAAACCTATAACCTGTAAGTATCGGGTAGGGAACTAGTAGGTCCAATTGTACCTACTTGGAAAGAAACAATGGCGGCCCAAGCCCATAACATCCCAATACAACCCCTGATGTGTACTCAGAACACTTAGCCCGGGGCATGTAGAACAAGGTCAGCAGTAGCTCCTCTCCCAGCTCAAGCAGAGAGCCAAGATGCTCGTGTAGTCCCAGGAGGCGGGGAGGGGTAGAAGGCTCCAAAGCTGCCCCGGATGCCAGAACAAGCCATCTCTGTGCTGCTCTTCCTGCAAGAGTGGCCACTCAAAGCCGGTGGCCTCGCGCTACCCCGGGCTGGTGGCCTATCTGAACCACCCATTCCGTGCCTTGTGACATCGGGGGAGAGAAGACTGCTCCCTCCGGACCGCACCATCCCAAGCACAGCCTGAACTCACAGAACCGCATCCCCCCCACTGGATGAGGAAAGCCATTCCGAGACCCCCAGTGAATGCCTGAAACTGTGGATGTACCAAACCCCGTATATACTATGCTCTGTCCTACACACGCACACCTATGCTCGAGTTTAATTTATACTTTAGGCACCGTAAGAGATGAACGATGACAACTAACAACTAATAATAAAATAGAGCGATTACAACAACACACTGGGATAGAAGTTATGTGAATGTGGTCTCTCTCTCTCTCAAAATACGTCACTATGCTGGACTCACCCTTCCTCTGGTGAGGACGGGAGATGATAAAATGCCCACGTCATGAGACGAGAGCAGGGGAATGACGTAGGCATCGTGACACAGCTTTAGGCTACTATTGATGCTACATCAGAAGGAGGAACCTCTGGGGCGCCTGGGTGGCTTAGTCGGTTAATCATCGGATTCTTGATTTCAGCTCAGATCCTGATCTCACAGTCACGGGATTGAGCCCTGCATCAGGCTCTGCTTCCAGATAGCGGTCGAGCACGAGTAACTGAAACCCTGGGAGGCAAACTCACAGATAAGAGGCACAACTATAACATAAGCTTAGATCTGTGCGAGAGTCCCTTAGTGGACTCAGCCTGTCTTTGTCAGCCTACCACGCGGTGGGAGCCAGTACAGGCTTCGTGATACCCTAGCATCCGGGTCTTGTCTACTTCTGGCCCAGATGGAGGCCTATTCCCATCTGAAGACTAAACCCTGCCAGGACCAACTTCACCGGCATATGACTGATGCAGAAGGGCTCCGTGCTCGGGGCTCTGTGGTGACCATCTTGAAATTCTTAATAATTTTATCTTTGAATTTATGTTATGTAAGTGAAGTCCAACAGGACTGTGGAGCATGTGCTGTGACCTCCCCAGCTCCATGGGACAGGCTCTTAGCCTCTCTCTCCTCACCCCTTGCCCCATGACTGCTATTGTCCTCTGCTCAGGGTGACTGCTTCATCTGGATGGGGGTGGGGTGGTCCTGGGTATGATGTCATCTGAATGAGGGTGGGGTGGTCCGAAAATGACATCATCTGGATGAGGGTGGGGTGGTCGTAGGTATGACGTCATCTGGATGGGTGTGGGGTGGTCCTAGGTATGACATCACCTGGATGGGGGTGGGGTGGTCATAGGTATGATATCATCTGGATGGGGATGGGCTGGTCCTAGGTATGATGTCACCTGGATGGGGGGGGGGTGGTCGTAGGTATGACATCATCTGGATGGGGATGGGGTGGTCCTAGGTATGACGTCACCTGGATGGGGGTGGGGTGGTTGTAGGTATGACGTCATCTGGATGGAGGTGAGGGTGGTCCTGGGTACGACAGGAGAGTGGGGGCAGGTGTCCCAGCCAGGGCAATAGGCATCCCTCCACACCAGGCTGGCAGCACCAGAAAGCATTTGGCAGCAAAAAGGAGTGACAGGCAGGGCCTTGGTGGGGAGCTCTTGCCAAGTGTCTGCACCAATGTTGTGATCCCTTGACATCTGCCTGTCCACCAGGGTTTGGGGCAGTGGGGGCCGTGGAAAGGGCGGACTGATTGCCCCATCCCTGCCCAGGGCCCACATTTTCATTCTGCACGGGTCAGCAAATTATGCCGTGAGCCCCAACACTTTGTAGGATGTTTGGCCATGTAATACCAATCACCTTTCTGGAAAACCCCATTTCTTCCACAGAAATATGGTCAGACTCCATGACCCCAACAAGCCAGGGTTCTTAGATGTTATCTGTGATTACTTATAACAGATACCATGCCAATATGAAATCATGTTATACCACAGGATTTTGTGCATTATTAAATTCCAAAATGTTGCCCTAAAGGTGTCCATCCTTTCAGGGCTCCTTTGGGATAATAATAATAATGGTAGGCAGACCTGAGACCCATGGACGGTCTTGATTCGCTACACAATTGGAAGCAATGAGAGTAAATATTTGTTCAGGAATGTTCTAATGAAAGCAAGGGCTGAGAATACCAAGGTAGGACTTGGTAATGTAACAAATTACACAGAGCCTTAGGAAAACAGGAGAATCATTTTCTAAACACAAAATTAACTTCATCAAAGCCAACTTAGGGAGTCATTTCTTTGGCCATAATGTGTCAGAGGCAGTCGGTAGAGCCACGGGGGCATCACCTCCTATTCGGGAAAATAAACATGACTCAAGACCGTGTCTCATCACACCTAACTCCCCAAAGCTCCCCTGTAGATATTAAGGCTCCTGTTGCCACATAGGACACCTCCATCTAAAAATGTCCGTGGCGGGGGGCACCTGGGTGGCTCGGTCAGTTGAGCATCCCACTTTGGCTCAGGTCATGATCTCACAGTTTGTGAGTTCAAGCCCCACATCAGGCTCTGTGCTGACAGAGCAGAATCTGCTTGGGATTCTCTCCCCCCCCCCGCCCCTCCCCCACTTGTGCTCACTCTCTCTCTCTTTCTCTCTCTCTCAAAATAAGAAAATAAACTTAAAAAAAAAAAGAAAAGAAAATGTCTGTGAACAAAGGTAGCCGTCCCCAACAGGAGGGGACAATTGGAGAGGTTTCTAAGGAATCTTGTGCTTTCCTACGAGAATTGTGACTCGAACCAGACCGTCTCATCCCACTTGTTCCCACTCACCCAAGAGGTAAATATTATTGCTGGTTACGCAGAAGCAAATAACTCTCATGATGCTTGGAATGGTCTTTAATCTAGCTATCCCAGTGGTTTATACGTTGTCCCTTTTACATAATTGTCAAGTCTTTGATGAGGTGAAGTGGCCACCTGCATTATTTATCCACTTTTTCGGTAGCTTTTGGCCACCCCTGAATTTCCTACGGACCAACCATGTGACTCGGGCAGAAAGGCAATGGCTGAATGGTGAGAACGCTGTCAGGAGCTGGGACAAACAGCAAGGACATTGGTGAGTAGACCTAAATGGTGGCTCTTCCTGTTCTACTGTGGCCACCCCTCCAAAAAAAGGTTCCCAAATTCCACCTAGAAAGCAGCTGAAGTCCTAATCTTCCTCAAGAGATTGTGGTTCCGATTCACCCGTGGGCCCAACTATGTGCCCTTCAAGGGTAGGAAGTGCGTCTGGTCCACGTCTTAATCTCCAGGATGTGGCCCAGTGTTGACATACATTAGGTGCGGGGAACATGTGGAAGGAAGGAACGATCACACCAGCCGTCACAAGACGGTAAAGAATGTGGGGTTTTTCCTCCATTAGTTGTTTGGAATCCTCTGGAAATATATTTTGAGCACAGAGATAAGCATGGTAATAACTGAAAGCTGTGAACCTCTTCAGGTCCAGCATGTTTAGAATTTCACTGCTGAGTGTGGTGCCAGATATGTAGGGGGGTCAAGAATCACTGGTAAATTGAAAATGTGCCACTTTCTGTGACTGCACTGGGTCAGGTCAGGCCACTAGCCCCTCTTACTTTTTTATATATATAAACTTTTTTTAAGTTTATTAATATTTTTTGAGGGGGGGGGGAAGGGGCAGAGAGAGAGAATCCCAAGCAGGCTCCATACTGTCAGTGCAGAGTCTGATTTGGGGCTCGAACTTTGAACCATGAGATCATGACCTGAGCCGAAATCAAGAGTTGGATGCTTAACCGACTGAGCCACCTAGGCACCCCCCACCAGCCCCTCTTTATCACAACTGGACTTCATTGTTTGTCCACAATTTTGGATGCAAGACAAAGACCAAATCACAGAGCTTTCATGAAGGTCAGAGACTGGGGGGCTTCGTCTGCCTACCCCATCGGGAACTCCACAGGGCTCCCCACGTTGGTGAACCTTGCAGACCCCTCCCCTTCTTGCCAGCTGAATGACAGCGAGAAGTGCTCACAAACCAGTCAGGACTCACCTGTGTGGAGCAGGGGCCAGAGAACCCAGCAATCTCCCTCAACCACTTACTTCCCACTCTCTCCTTGCCCTGGGGCCTGAATTACAAGGTCAGAGGAAGTTAAACAACATAATGATGTGCTGTGCACAGCATGAAGGACACCTGGCAACCGTTCATCCCTGCAAATCCCTAATCAGGAAAGGCTCTATTGATCAAGCTGGTTAGCTTGGCCCAGCGGCTGCCTGTTTGCAGAAACTCTCCCCATCTGAACCCACGAAGGGCAGCTGCCTGGTAGCATTTCGTTCTGGCCTGTTGGAGAAAAACAGAGAGCTGTCCCCCCCAACATTTGGGGCTGGATCATTCCTATCACCAGCAGGCCATGATTGGAAGATGGATACGATCAATCTGACTTGCTCTGTTTGCAAGAAATACCAAAATAGAAACAAGAAAAGAGCAGGGTCCAGGTGAACCCGAATCCCTCCCCCACACGATTCTGGCACCGGAACAGAATTGTTGTGGTTAAACTTCCATTAGACCCTGATGGATGGCTCCCTCCACCCACCACCACTGAGAGAGAAACACAGCTCCCACCCAGGAAAAATCCAGCCATAAAACATTTCAAGATTCCAGAAAACATAATAAGACATCTAGTTTTAGAAAATACGAACATTTTCCTCAGCACAGACGCATCATTGTTGTGTAAGGGGCAATAAACCGGGTGTTGGAAATACCAGCCTGGAACACCGACACTTGACAGATCTCTTGCCTCTAGGGGAAAATGAGCCCAAGATGGAAAAGCTCATTTCTAAGTTTTTCAATGTCATGTTTTTCCTTTAAGGGGCATGTGTACTTGTTACTGCCTCACGGATATAGAATAGGTAAGAGGTATGACTAATTGGTTTTGTTTTTGCAAAAATATTCACCAGGCAAAAGGCATAAGGATCCAAAAGGCATCAATTCAAGGCAGGGCTCGTTCATCAACTTCCGATAATAACAATGTTATAAACAACAAGGGCCATTGCTTTTGATGTACAGAGTAGCTCAGTGGTCCTCAAATTGTGGCCCCCAGATCAAAATCAGTATCACCTGAGAGCTTGTTAGAAATGCAAATTTCTGGGGACACCTGGGTGGCTCAGCAGGTTAAACGTCCCAGTCTTGATTTCAGCTCAGGTCATGGTCTCACAGTTTGAGTTCGAGCCCTGCATCGGACACTGCGCTGATGGCGTGCAGCCTGCTTGGGATATTCTCTCTCTCCTTCTCTCTCTGCCCCTCCTCTGCTCTCTCTCTCTCTCTCTCTCAAATATAAATAAACTTAAAAAAATGCAAATTTCTGGGCCTTGCCCCAAACCCACTGAATTAGAAATGCTGAGGGCGAGACTCAGCCATCCGTGTTTGAACAATCCCTCTAGGGGGATACCCCTAGGGATATTCAATTTAATTGGTATAGGCTGTGATGGGAGTTTTAAAAACTCCCCAGGTGATCCCAATGTGTGGCAAAGTGTGGGAACCACCAAGCTAAAAGTCGAAAATCGATCCCTACCCAGTCTCTGAGAATTCCTCTGAGTCTGGCATTTACAGCCACTTCAGTTTTGAAGAACTTTTCAAGGAGTTACTCGCCTTTCAAAATGTTGATGGAAAAACCTAGATAGGTAGGCTGCCACCAGGTGAGAGCACTTTCCCATGGTCCCACGTTCCTCGACAGCCTCATTTAGTCTGGTGCGCCCCTGTGTTCAAACGCTGCAGTTAGGTTGCCGTGAACCTTTTTAAAAAATAAAAACACGTTTATCAAACCAGGTAAAATCAACAAAGATTAAGCACCCATCAGTTTTAAAAGCAATACTTTAGAACAAAGTTTAAAAGTGTTTGGTATGCAACAGTAACTTTCCCGGTGATATTTCACTCTTGTCAACTCATCCCATATCATTGTAGGATTGACAACTGTCTTAGTAATTTAACTTCCAGGTAGCTCAGCCTGAAAGTGACCACCCTGTTGCTTGTTTCTAAGGATACTTGTATACCTGGCTTCAGTGAGAGGCAATCCAGTTTGTGGCTTATATGCCTTGAGTTCCAGAAGGGATGTCCTACTTGGGCATGGGTAGTGGCAAAATGGAAACTTCTAGGAGACACTGGACCTGGGAGTTAGATGGCCCCAGAGGAGTAGAGGGTCATGGGATGAGTGCAGAGGCAGAAGGCAACACAGAGCAAGTAAGTCTGGATCAGGATATGGGGAACCATGCAGTGCCAATTTCAGTGATATGAACCAGGGATCTAGATTATACACTAAGTTAGAGAAAATGTAAACAGTGGATGGGAGCACAGGCATCTGCAGACAGAGTAACAGGAGTCAAGAACTTAGAAACAGGCCAAATCCAAACACCGAATGACAGCAAGACGTAAATGTTTGTAGTATAAATGTCCCTGATCCTGATTCTGTTTGAAACCAGATGTGGCTTATACCAGGACAAGGAGACCTCAGGGAACCAAGTTCCAGAGCCCAGTCCACCAGAGTAGCAGAGGACTGCAAACAATAGATATTCAATCAGGTTTATTGAGTGAATAGAGTTGCAAACTCATTCCTGGTTGTATTTGCATAGTTTTCTCTACCAGTGACCGTGGTGTGCCTACCACAGCCTGCCCTCACTCTCTGTTAGAAATGAATCTATCAAGGGGCACCTGGGCAGCTCAGTAGATTAAGTCCAACTCTTGATTTCAGCTCAGGTCATGATCTCACAGCAGTTCGTGATTTCGAGCCCCGGCATCGAGCTCTGCATTGACAGCACAGAGCCTGCTTGGGATTCTGTCTCCTTCCCTCTCTACCCCTCCCCCTCTCACTCCTGCTCTCTCTCTCTCTCTCTCTCAAAATAAACAAAAATAAACTTAAAAAAAAAAAAAAAGAAATGAATCTATCATGGCCGCTGGAGGGCAGAACGTAAGTTTAGGTGTGCTTTGGGTAGAAAACACGAAGCTATGGGCTAGGAAATCTAGATTTGGACCCTAGCTCTGCTTCTAACTGTGTGGCTTCGGGCAAGTTCTTTTCTGCCTCTGCATCTCAGATCCCCTCATAGACAATGAGGCAAGGAGGACGGAAATATCTACTCCATGATCTCTAAAGCATGTCTCAACCCTCAAAACCTCTGGTTCCGCACAGCAGCGACATTCCTAAAAACCCGTATCGAAGACTGATCTGCCAGGTCAGCTTACGTAGGGCACCTGCCTCTTACTGGCTCCCCATGGCTGGTGATCTTCCGGACATTCTCAAGGCCTCCACAGTCAACGGGAAGTAAATCTGACCTTTCGGGGGTGTTCATGCGGCCAAAGGGCAACCCTGTGGATATACTGATGCCAGCCTTAGAGGGCTTTTCTTGGCTCTGTTTAAAGGGAAGTTCTGCAGGGTTTCCCTGAGGAAAGCCCTTGTATTCAGGGCAGGGAAGCAGAAATCAGAGGCGCGGAACCAGACATCTGGTATTAGCTCTGGTCTTTGTGCGCTGGGGTCAGAGGTCGGGGTGGGAACCAGCAGGGCAGTGGAGAAAAGTATCCCAGACACATGGAGAGTGTTCTTCCCTCCTTCACGTCCTCCGGAGGACCCAGCCCGCACCCGGGGCCGCTACGTGCTCCGCAGCACTCCTAGCCAGATGCGGGTTGGCCCGAAGGCCAGCCATCTGGACTGGAAAGCCAATTATAGCCATAACAGGCAGCTGATTCTAGTTATACACGACAGCCTCTCCCAGCCTGCATGTCTCAAGCTGGAAATCACACATTTAGGAAGCATCTGCTTGGGACACGAGACACCGCTCCCATGGGGACGGAAGGAGAAGAATGTGGGGCCATGGACATAGGCTCACAGGCTGCTGGTAGAAGCAGGTTCTGAGCAAGGTGTACAGGCTCCTTCCTGCCATCCCAGCCCTGATCTGTTATCTTCTCTCGCCTCCCTGGAAGGAGCACGTACGTCCAGGACTGTCCAGCAAAGAGCACTGGGAATAGTCACATCCACAGACCGTCCAAGCTTTAGACAAGAGGAGGCTCTGCTGTGGGGCTGCTGAGGCCCCTCGGTGGGGGCCTCCCAGAAAACCCGGTGCTTACCTCCACAACCCTTTCTCCACAAACCTCCGGCGGACCCCATGCGGTGTCCAAAGGCTGATGGCCATTCAGAAGGTGGGACGCACAACAGCAAATCCCACCTTCCTCTGCTCAGGTGCCCTGATGCCCTAATGTGCCTCCCTTCCCCAGGATGGGTCAGGGTCCCCCCCTCAGCCCAAGTCAGCCTGATGTCCAAACTAGAAGACCAGAGCAGATGTCCTAGACGTTCTGAGAGCCCCAAGCCCCGGCCTCCCATGCCTGGCTGTGTCCCACCACAGCGAACTGGGCTTTTGTGAAGACCACCCCTCCCCCACCCGGTGTTCTCCTGCCTCCATGACCAGCACAGCCTGAGCTCTCTTTCTGGAATGTCGTCCTGCTCCACCCCACCTCTTCAACATACAGGAAGCAGAAGAGGGGGCAAGAACACCACCTCTGAGTGCCAGCTGTCCTGGGTTCAGAACCTAGCTGGGCCACCCTTAGTAGATGCCTCCCTGGCCTCTCTGTCCCTTACTTTCCTTTCCCGGAGCGTGAGGATGACGACTACCCAGTAGTTACTTCACATGGCTGCTTTGAGAATTAATCAAGCCAGGGCACCTGGCTGACTCAGTGGGTGGAGCCTGCGACTCGATCTCAGGGTTGTGAGTTCGAGTCCCACATTAGGTGTAGTGATTACTTAAAAAAATAAATCTTTAAAAAAAAACAGAATTAAATAAGCTAATACTTATAAAAGATTTTTTTAAGTTTATTTATTTTTGAGAGAGAGAGAGAGAGAGCACACGCTAGCAGAGGAGTGGCAGAGAGAGAGAGAGAGAGAGAGAGAGCGAGCACGAGCGAGCAGGCTCCACATTGTCAGTGCAGAGTCCAATGCAGGGCTCAATCTCAGGAAGAACCATGAGATCATGACCTGAGCTGAAATCAAGAGCCGGACACTTAGCCAACAGAACCACCCAGGCACCCCCTGGGAAAGGTTTAAAACAACACCTGCTCCATAGGAAACACAGGATGGCTGCTGGTCTTTTTCCAGGAACACCCTCCTGACTCTCCCCATCCTCTCTCACCGCTTTCCCCAACGATTCCTAAGTAGAGCGCTCACACCGTTTCTCCATTATTAGATCAGATGCCTGTCTGCTGCTCTAGGAGTTTCTCAAGGAAAGAGATGGGGACTTATTTTTATTCCCATCTCCAGGACGAAGTGATGGGCATCAGGCAGGGATTTGAAAGGACGCGTCTTGAGTTAAATTGGATGGGAAACTCCTAGTAATGCCTTTCATTCAATGGGCGGTACCCACACGCAGGACGTGTTGCTAAGAAGTTTATTTGTATTAATAAGTAGTTTCTCTCAATTCCATTTCTCAGGTTCTCAGAGCTCACAAGTTGGGCTTTGAGAAGCGTGATGACACATTGCTACTATAAACCAAAATTTGAGGACTTAAGGAAAAAGAACTGGAGAAGTAGAGATAAAGACATGGGGTGCCCGGGCGGCTCAGTTGGTTAAGCAACTGACTTCAGCTCAGGTCATGATCTACCAGTTTGCGAGTTCGAGTCCCGCGTCAGGCTCTGTGCTGACAGCTTGGAGACTGGAGCCTGCTTCGGATTCTGTGTCTCCCTCTCCCTCTGCCCCTCCCTCACTCACACTTTGTCTCGGTCTCTGTCTCAAAAATAAACATTAAAAAAATTAAAAAAAAAACAGACACACAGTGACCTCTACGGAGAGAGATACAGCAGAACTGCCACCTTGGAGTCTTCAGCACAAAAAAAGGAGATTCTCTGTGGCCAAATGAGCTCTCAGGAAAGCACACTTAAGTCCAGAAAAGACAAATATATAATCAGACATATGCCTAAAAATATATAACAGAAAATTACATAGAAATAATTCAAAATAATAGAAAAATGGGGCACCTGGGTGGCTCAGTCGGTTAAGCGTCCGACTTCAGCTCAGGTCGTGATCTCATGGTCTATGAGTTTGAGCCTCACATCGGGCTCTGTGCTGACAGCTCAGAGCCTGGAGCTGCTTTGGATTCTGTGTCTCCCTCTCTTTCTGCCCCTCCCCTGCTCATGTTGTCTCTCTCTGTCCCCAAAATAAATAAAAACAAAAACAAAACAAATAATAGAAAAGTAAGTTCAGGGGGTCAGCATAAAACAAACCAAAGTAGATGAATGGGAGGTTCTCTATATTATACACACACACACACACACACACACACACGTCCCTGTATATATTATATGCATGGCTATATATTATGTAACATACATTATATTAATTGTTGTAGTGCTACAGTAATATATAATCTTAATTATACCAATATGCTATTACTAAATAGTAATAGAATGATATATACACATAAAATAATAATATAAAATAAGGAGTCACAAAATGGAAGTAGCTCAGTCTGCACCCACCGAGGGTGGCCTGGGGCTGTGAGGACAGGTGTCAGAGAGGCAAACTTCTGGAGCGAACCGGGCAGGAGAAAAAGGCCTAGAGAACAAAGGAGATTCTTCTCTGAGGTGGAACAGGTGCTCAGCCAGTGTTCAGATGAACAGAAAAGAGGGAGCCGCCCCTTAGGAAGGGCGCTGTCTGGGTGGATGATGGGGACTGTGTGCATCCCTCTCCTGGGAGGACAAGCTTCGGCCAGTTAGGAACTGGGGGAAGAACTGATGACCAAAATAAGTGAAATGATAATAACAAAGTCCTCAGTGATGCAAAAGAACATAAACCTCTTGCCCGGGCAAAATTCTATAATGACAATCATCATTTTATGGTTTTTAAAAAGTCCTCTCTGCTATTTGATGAATTTAACTTCAAAATGGCTTAGGTGGTTCAGGATGAAGAGTTGATGTGGGTCTTTGGGCAGGGCCCTGCAGAAATAATTCTTGGATGCAGAAAAGTCGTCTTAATTTCACTCACACCAAAGATGGAATCAACTCACGTGGCATAGTTTTACCATTTAAAAAAAGGTATTCTGGGGGCACCTGTGTGGCTCAGTCGGTTGAAAGTCCGACTTCGGCTCAGGTCATGATCTCACAGTTTGTGAGTTCGAGCCCCGCGTCGGGCTCTGTGCTGACAGCTCAGAGCCTGGAGGCTGCTTCAGATTCTGTGTCTCCCTCTCTCTCTGCCCCTTCCCTGCTCATACTGTCTCTCTCTGTCTCTCAAAAACGAATAAACGTTAAATAAATAAATAAATAAATAATAAAAAAAGGTATTTTTTAAATGTATCCCAAATTCTATCATGAAAAAAACATTGCCGCAGCATAAGTCCCATTAAAAGAATAACCCCCTCCCCGCCAAAAAAAAATGAAAACCCCATTTCACAAAACGGGATCTGGAGGACTGCAAGACCGGCCAACGTTCAATGTGAGGAAACGGCGGAGGGAGGGTCCCCTTGTTGGTGGAAACCCGGCTCAGCCCGGCACTCACCTCCACCCCCCTCCCGCCTGCATTTCCCGCTCCCAGTGCAGCGCAGAGGCCTGAACGCCAAGCAAGCGGTTTAGCAGCGCCACCCGGTGCCAGATTCACAAACCACAACAAGTTTTCACCTGAAAGGCTATAACTGGAGGCCTCCTTCTGAAATTCGGCGCAGGCACTAACTTCTTGCCTGGGGTTATTTCTGGAGCCCAAGAAACCTAATTCCAGCACACTTTTAAGAGTTCTGTACAGGAGAGGAGCCAAGATGGAGGAACAGCACAGAAGTTTTTTGTGTGTCTCGCGTCCGTGAGATGCAGCCAGACCGACACGAAACCATCCTACACACCTAGACAACTGATCGGAGGATGAACACAACAATCTGCACAACCCGAACCACAGCATTCAGCAGGTACGCGGCGCAGAGAGGTGAATTTGGGGAGCGAGAAGCCGCTGAGGATAGGGAACCGCTTTTGCGGGAGGAGAGAGGACGGAAACTGGGGAGGGGGGAGAATTCGGGAAAAGCACCCCTCCCCAAAAGCAGCTGGAGAGAAAGTGGAAAATTGGAAACGGCCGCAGGGACTAAACTAAAAAGGGAGAAAGGAGAAAGGAGAGGGTTTCAATTCCATTAAGACCGTAAACAAGGGGAGCACAAAGGCTGCAACTCCGCAGCTCCCTACCTGGCGGTGCTCTGGTGGGAAGGGCGAATCCCCAGGAGCAGAGTGGGGGCCGGGAGGTCCTCGGGCCACACGGGGAAAGGCGGTTCCACTGCCGGAAGGACATTTGGTGGAGATTGTGAGGCCACCTGGGCCCAGCACACCCCAGAAAACGGCCACATTCGCTGGTGCTGGAACAGGGTCGTTGGGGGTGGACCCTGGTGCCAGATGTGTTGTGATTTCCCATCATCCCTGAAACGCTGCTGCTGCCCTAGCTCGCGAAGTTTCTCTGGGCCGGGCTGGCACCTCGGCGCAGTCTCGGGGCACCACCAGCAGCAGGGTCCAGCGGGTGTCCCTGGGTGCAGCCGACATTCGGCCATTGCTCATTCGCCATTGCTGGTGAGACCCTCCCGCAGAGGGGCGGAGCGGGTCAAGGCCGAAGTCCTTCGGAAGTAAGGGGCCGGGGAAAACAGCCGCGTCTGAGACAAAACTCGGGAGAGAGCTGCTGCCTGGGGCCCGGTCACGGAGAGTGAAGAAGCAGGGAGTGGACGAGAGCTGAAGACGGAGGACGGGTGCGCGACTGCCGATCTGGGAGAACAGACCGGGTAGCCGGGTGACGCCATTTTTACAGCTCCCGCGCAGGCGCATACGCACCTACGAGCGCCGCAACACTCCACCCCAGTAGGCTAGCAGCGCCATCTAGTGGAGACGGGAGCCGTTACACAGAGCCCCGCCCAGTGGGCAACCTTGCTCTTCAAGGACACAAATCTCACCGCTGGCTTAGTTTATGGACTATAAAGAGCTTCATGATCTGACTTCTAGGGGAAAACGAAGTAATTTCAGTCGTATTTCAGTCTGTTAGCAGGTCCATCTATTCAATTTTTTTTTTCTCTCTTTTACACTACTTTTTCTTGAATACAGAAAGAAAAAATTCATTTTTATTTTCAATTTTTATTAAAATATTTTTCGTTAATTTTTTTACTATATTTTTTACTTTTGTGCAAACTTTTTCAAACTCCATCCTACTTCCATCATTTTATTTTAGTCTACCTCACTGTACTCACCTTTTCAAATTTTCAAACGATTTCCTTTTTTTTCTTTTTTCTCTTTTTCATTTCTTTTCTTTTTCTTGAATGCAGAAAGAGAAAAACTTCATTTTTACTTTCAATTCCTATTAAAAATATTTTCTTTAATTTTTCTACTATATTTTTTGCTTTTGTATAAATTTTTTCAAATTCTATTTTACTTCCATCATTTTATGTTAGTCTACTAGAGTGTATTCACTTTTTCAAATTTTCAATTCCTTTTTTCTCTTTTTCCTCTTTTTTGTTTCTTTTCTTTTTCCTGAATACAGAAAGAGAAAAATTCATTTTTATTTTTAATTTTTATTAAAAATATTTTTCTTTAATTTTTTCTACTATATTATTTACTTTTGTGTAAATTTTTTCAAATTCTATTTTACTCCCATCATCTCACTTTAGTCTACTTCAGTGTATTCATTTTTTCAAATTCTCAAACGATTTCCTTCCCCCCCCCCCTTTTTTTTGTCTAATCTGTCAAACCACTTTCAACACCCAGACCAAAACACACCTAGGATCTAGCATCATTTATTAGATTTTGTGTGTGTGTGTGTGTGTGTGTGTGCGTGTTTAATTTTTTAATTTTAATTTTTTTTAATTTTAATATTTCTACCTCATTAATTCCTTTTCTACCTTCAAAATGACAAAACGAAGGAATTCAGCCCAAAAGAAAGACCACAAAGAAACGACAGCCAGGGATTTAACCAACACAGATACAAGCAAGATGTCTGAACCAGAATTTAGAATCACGATAATAAGAATACTAGCTGGACGGGGTGTCTGGGTGACTCAGTCGGTTGAGCGTCCGACTTCGGCTCAGGTCCTGATTTTACGGTTTGTGAGTTCGAGCCCCACATCGGGCTCTGTGCTGATGGCTCAGAGCCTGGAGCCTGCTTCGAATTCTGTGTCTCCTTCTCTCTCTGCCCCTCCCCCACTCATGCTCTCTCTCTCTCTCTCTCTCTCTCTGTCAAAAATAAATAAACATTAAAAAAAAAGAATACTAGCTGGAGTCGAAAATAGATTAGAATCCCTTTCTGCAGAGATACAATAAGTAAAAAATAGAATGAAATTAAAAATGCTATTACTGAGCTGCAATCACGGATGGATGCAGCAGCGGCAAGGATGGATGAGGCAGAACAGAGAATCAGCGATATAGAGGACAAACTTACAGAGAATAATGAAGCAGAAAAAAGAGGGAGATTAAGGCAAAAGAGCACAATTTAAGAATTAGAGAAATCAGTGACTCATTAAAAAGGAACATCAGAATCATAGGGGTTCCAGAAGAGGAAGAGAGAGAAATAGGGGTAGAAGGGTTATGTGAGCAAAGCATAGCAGAAAACTTTCCTAACCTGGGGAAAGACACAGACATCAAAATCCAGGAAGCACAGAGGACCCCCATTAGATTCAACAAAAACCGACCATCAAGAAGGCATGTCATAGTCAAATTCACAAAATACTCAGGCAAGGAGAGAATCATGAAGGCAGCAAGGGGGGAAAAAAGTCCCTAACCTAAAAGGGAAGACAGATACGGTCTGCAGCAGACCCATCCACAGAAACTTGGTAGGCCAGAAAGGAGTGGCAGGATATATTCAGTGTGCTGAATCAGAAAAATATGCAGCCAAGAATTCTTTAGCTAGCAAGGCTGTCATTCAAAATAGAAGGAGAGATAAAAAGTTTCCCAGACCAACAAAAACTAAAGGAGTTTGTGACCACTAAACCAGCCCTGCAAGAAATTTTAAGAGGACTCTCTGAGGGGAGAAAAGATGAAATATATATATACCAAAAGCAACAATGATTAGAAAGGACCAGAAAACACCACCAGAAACTCCAACTCTACAAGCATGATAATGGCAATAAATTCATGTCTTTCAGTACTCACTCTAAATGTCAATGGACTCAATGCTCCAATCAAAAGACATAGGGTAACAGAATGGATGAGAAAACAAGATCTATCTATATACTGTTTACAAGAGACCCACTTTAGACCTAAAGACACCTTCAGATTGAAAATAAGGGGATGGAGAAACATCTATCATGCTAATGGTCAACAAAAGAAAGCCGGAGTAGCCATACTTATACCAGACAATCTAGACTTTAAAATAAAGACTGTATCAAGAGATGCAGAAGGGCATTATATCATAATCAAAGGGTCTATCCACCAAGAAGACCTAACAATTGTAAACATTTATGTGCCAAATGTGGAACAGCCAAGTATATAAATCAATCACAAACATAAAGAAACTCATCGATAGTAATACCATAATAGTAGGAGACTTCAACACCCCGCTCACAGCAATGGACAGATCATCTAATCAAAAAATCAACGAGGAAACAATGGCTTTGAATGACACACTGGACCAGATGGACTTAACAGATATATTCAGAACATTTCATCCTAAAGCAGCAGAATATACATTCTTCTCCAGTGCACTTGGAACGTTCTCCAGAATAGACCATATACTGGGACACAAATCAGCCCTAAGTAAATACAAAAAGATCAAGATCATACCGTGCATATTTTCAGATCACAACACTATGAAACTCGAAATCAACCACAAGAAAAAAATTGGAAAAGTAACAAATACTTGGAGACTGAAGAACATCCGATTAAAGAATAAATGGGCTAACCAAGCAGTTAAAGAGGAAATTAAAAAGTATATGGAAGTCAATGAAAATGATAACACCACAACCCAAAACTTCTGGGACACAGCAAAGGCGGTCATAAGAGGAAAGAATATAGCAATCCAGGCCTTCCTAAAGAAGGAAGAAAGATCTAACCTTGCGCCTTAAGGAACTGGAAAAAGAACAGCAAATAAAACCCAAAACCAGCAGAAGACAGGAAATAATAAAGATTAGAGCAGAAAGTAATGCTATCAAAACAAAACAAACAAAACAAAACAGTAGAACAGATCAGTGAAACCAGAAGCTGGTTCTTTGAAAGTATTAACAAAATTGATAAACCACTAGCCAGTTTGATCAAAAAGAAAAAGGAAAGGACCCAAATAAATAAAATCAAAAATGGAAGAGAAGAGATCACAACCAACACAGCAGAAATAAAAACAATAATAGGAGAATATTATGAGTAATTATATGCCAATAAAATGGGCAATCTGGAAGAAATGGACAAATTCCTAGAAACATATACACTACCAAAACTGAAACAGGAATAAATAGAAAATTTGAACAGACCCATAACCGGTAAGGAAATTGAATTAGTAATCAAAAATCTGCCAAAAAACAAGAGTCCAGGGCCAGATGGCTTTCCAGGGGAATTCTACCAAACATTTAAGGGAAGAGTTAACACCTATTCTCTTGAAGCTGTTCCAAAAAATAGAAATGGAAGGAAAACTTCCAAACTCATTCTATAGAGCCAACATTACCCTGATTTCAAAACCAGACACAGACCCCACTAAAAAGGAGAACTATAGAGCAATTTCCCTGATGAACATGGATGCAAAAATCCTCAACAAGATATTAGCCAACCAGATCCAACAATACATTAAAAAAATTATTCACCACAACCAAGTGGGATTTATACCTGGGACACAGGGTTGGTTCAATATCTGCAAAACAATTAACGTGATTCATCACATCAATGAAAGAAAGGACAAGAACCATATGATCCTCTCAATAGATGCAGAGAAAGCATTGGACAAAATACAGCATCCTTTCTTGATAAAAAAAACCCTCCAGAAAGTAGGGATAGAAGGAGCATACCTCGAGATCATAAAAGCCATATATGAACAACCCAAAGCTAATATCATCCTCAATGGGGAAAAATTGAGAGCTTTCCCCCTAAGGTCAGGAACAAGACAGGGATGTCCACTCTCACCACTGTTATTCAACACAGTATTGGAAGTCTTAGCCTCTGCACTCAGACAACACAAAGAAATAAAAGGCATCCAAACCGGCCAGAAGGAGGTCACACTTTCACTCTTCGCAGATGACATGATACTCTATATGGAAAACCCAAAAGATTCCACCAAAAACCTGCTAGAATTGATTCATGAATTCAGCAAAGTTGCAGGATATAAAATCAATGCACAGAAATCAGTTGCATTCCTATACACCAACAATGAAGTGACAGAAAGAGAAATCAAGGAATCGATCCCATTTACAGTTGCACACACACACACACACACAAAACAACTGTAAAATACCCAGGAATAAATCTAACCAAAGAGGTGAAAAATCTATACACTGAAAACTATAGAAAACTTATGAAAGAAATTGAAGAAGACACAAAAAAAAAATGGAAAAAGATTCCATGCTTCTGGATAGGAAGAACAAATATTGTTAAAACGTCGATACTACCCAAAGCAATCTACATATTCAATGCAATCCCTATCAAAATAACACCATCATTCTTCACAGAGCTATAACAAATAATCCTAAAATTTGTATGGAACCAGAAAAGACCCTGAATAGCCAAAGCGATCTTGAAAAAGAAAACCAAAGCAGGAGGCATCACAATCCCAGACTTCAAGCTATACTACAAAGCTGTAATCATCAAGACAGTATGGTACTGGCACAAGAATAGACACTCAGATCAATGGAACAGAATAGAGAACCCAGAAATGGACCCACAAATGTATGGCCAACTAATCTTCGACAAAGCAGGAAAGAATATCCAGTGGAATAAAGACAGTCTCTTCAGCAAGTGGTGCTGGGAAAACTGGACAGCGACATGCAGAAGAATGAACCCGGACCACTTTCTTACACCAGACACAAAAATAAACTCAAAATGGATGAAAGACCTCAATGTAAGACAGGAAGCCATCAAAATCCTGGAGGAGAAAGCAGGCAAAAACCTCTTTGATCTTGGCCGCAGCAACTTCTTACTCAACATGTCTCCGGAGGCAAGGGAAACAAAAGCAAAAATGAATTACTGGGACCTCTTCAAAATAAAAAGCTTCTGCACAGAGAAGGAAACAATCAGCAAAACTAAAAGGCAACTGACAGTATGGAGGTTCTTCAGAAAACTAAAAATAGAACCGCCCTATGACTCAGCAATTGCACTACTAGGCTTTTATCCAAGGGATACAGGTGTGCTGTTTCGAAGGGGCACATGCACCCCCATGTTTATAGCAGCACTATCAACAGTAGCCAAAGGATGGAAAGAGCCCAAGTGATGTCCATCGATGGATGAATGGATAAATAAAATGTGATACACACACACACACACACACACACACACACACAATGGAGTATTACTGTGCAATCAAAAAGAATGAAATCTTGCCATTTGCAACGACGTGGATGGAACTGGAGGGTATTATGCTAAGTGAAATCAGTCAGAGAAAGACAAAAATCATATGACTTCACTCATATGAAGACTTTAAGAGACAAAACAGATGAACATAAGGGAAGGGAAACAAAAATAATATAAAAACAGGAAGGGGGACAAAACAGAAGAGACTCATAAATCTGGAGAACAAACTGAGGGTTAAGGGAGGGGTTGTGGAAGGGGGGATGGGCTCAATGGGGAAGGGGCTCTAAGGAATCTACTCCTGAAATCATTGTTGCACTATATGCTAACCAATTTGGATGTAAATTTAAAACAAGTTAAAAAAAAAAAAAAGAGTTCTATATAGGATGATTCACGAACTGTCTGAAGGCCAAATAGGGACCGGATATATATCATCACCGTCATCGTCACTGATCACTAAGTACTCCCTTGACCATGAGGGCACACGCCCTAAAGATTCAGGTGTTTCCAAGTGGAAGCCCTCTCCTTTGCTGAGTGTGTTAATGCCCTTGAGTCTCTTCTTCAAACCTCCCCACCTTTACACCCTACACCTGAGGGAATAACCAAGCCTCACCCCAAACCCTTCTTGTGTCTTGAAAATTCTGCCACCTCAGACATCAGTTCAATCTCCAAGACGTTCTTTTTGGTCCAAATTTTGCTGAATTTGGAATCAGGAAAGGATGTGCCTTGGTCTTAGGGATGGAAAAAGGAAGTAGAAAATGGATTAGGGCATGTGGGTGGGCAGGTGGGCCGGAGCACGGGGCAGGTGGGACAGAGCCTGGAGAGAAAAACAGGTGCTTCAGCTTCAAGGCACCCCTCCATCGTATTTCCCCCCTAGTTCACCTAAAATGTTAACACACTTGGTGCCTCAGAACTTAATTTTCTCCCAATGATCATATAGATCAACCTATACATTCCTTGTAAAAACAAAAAGTCCTTAGCTCTACTTGCAAAATAGTAACCCTGACCTCATTGTGTTAAAAGTAAATCTGACTTCTTCTTTTCTTGGTTTTAATTACAAATGGTCCCCACATTAACTCAGATGCTTCTGCTGATTCCAGAACAGATGGCCTTTTATTGAAGTCATTTCTCTCTGGTCATAATTTTCCCAAACATGTGACCTGTTTTTGTACAGAGAATACCTTAAAAAGGGGAACAAACTCAATTTTGGAATCTCTTCATCTTTCTACCCACTAGTTCCCCTCAACCTGCTTTTCACTTCCTCGAAGCAAGAATTATTTTTACCTTCTCCACAGCTCTCCAACTACTAAGCACAGCGTAACTCTCAGTGCATGTGTGTGTTGAACTAACCCGCAAAGAATGACAGTTGATGTGGAGGAAACTTCTTGATAGTGGCAGTGACAGAATTTCAGAATGGGTGGCCATGGGCAGGAACAGAATCCCTGGCTCTGGGGCTCCTTAAGAAGGGAGTGGATGTGAGGGCAAGAAGCGCCAAATCTCAAGAAAGGACTCTAGCTTCTCAAACAGTAACCTCTTTGGATAAATAACCCAGCCTGTGAACCGCCATCCAGTGCAAAGATGGAGGAAATGAGGAGGGGATGGGAGTAGAGGGAGAGACGTACAGGGAAGAGCCTGAAAGGAATGTCGGTCTTCTGCATGTGAGGAGCCACTGATACTCTTCCGTGGTCGTTTCCACTCTCCTCCGGGAGCTTCCAGTTCAATTGTTTGCATCCGCGAAGCCATTCCCAGGTTTCTCTTCTCAATGAAGGGGAAGTTGAATAGATCTTGGAAGCCAAGGATGTCTTTAATTTGTCCATTTCAGGGACGAGGTCAGATGGGATCATACAAAGAGGGACATCAGCCTCTCTGCACAGGGTAGTTGAGTTCAAAGTTGAACTCGTCTTCCTAGAAGCAAGAAGGCAGGTCAGAATGTTCAGAGATGCCTGTGGGTCTCCATGGAGAATGGCCAGAACCGTCCTCTCTCGTGCTCTTGCCCCCCACTCTTGAAGATCTCCTCTGGGAAGGTTCCCGGGTGCTGCTAGTTTGCAATCGCCTTACTTCCTTTCTCTCCAGCAGGTGGCGCCATAAGATTCAAGATGCTTTGGAAAATCCTCAAGACCCCAATTCCTCTGAAGCTTGGTTTGGGGAGAAGAAGCCTCAACTCAGCTCCTAGACATGAGAAAAGAACGTGTGGAAAACATTGAACATGGAATAAGCATGTATTGGCTAAGTTAAAATAGTTCGAGACTGAAGAGGTAGGGATAATAAGAGGGGTAAGGAGGTCTGTGGTGGCCTGGAGAGAGACTACACATTCATTAGACATTCATTAAACCGCCCTCATTAGACACTTTTCCTCCTTAAAGACTAGACAGAAGCATTTCAAAATGTTAATAGGTTGATGAGCCCACAGAACGTTTTTCCACTATTTTACCGACAAAATTTTCCAAATTTTCTGCACAAAGTAGATCTTCATTTCATACCTACCAAATATTAAATATTATTACAAAAATCTCTTTTATATCAATATTCAATATCTAAGTTATACGAGCTCTATTATCTCTGTTTGTAAGTAGTGAGTGTCAAAATCTGACTTCTCTTGGGTGATTGGGCATGTTGGAGATCATTGTGCTCGTTGCTGTGGATATTATGCGTCCTGATGCCATATTGGTAAGACATACAGAACATGAACCCTTCTATCACCCACGCTATAGAGTTGTTTCCATGTCAAGCTTCCAGTTCTCCCAAGTTAAAGCATTTCTCTCATTCATCAAAGACATATTCTAGAAAAGTTTTAAACAATGGGGTTACATGAATACTAATCCAACGGTATGAGGAGAGACCAGGGTTGGGAAATCAGTTAGGAGTCCGTTATCATGGTTTAGGAGTCAAAAGCATGATGGCAGTGAGTATTAAGGAAGAAATGGAAGCAAGAGGTATTCTAACAGATGGGTACAGAGGGTTTAGTAATGGATAAGCAGTTCAAGGGGAAAAGAGGAATCAGTAATGGGGACAAGGTAGACTGGGGCGCCTGGGTGGCTCGGTCAGTTAAGCGGTTAAGCGTCTGACTTCAGCTCAGGTTACGATCTCCTGGCTCAGGAGTTCGAGCCCCGCATCGGGCTCTGTGCTGACAGCTCAGAGCCTGGAGCCTGCTTCGGATGCTGTGTCTCCTCTCCCTGCCCCTCCCCTGCTTGTGCTCTGTCTCACTCTGTCTCTCAAAAATAAATAAATGTAAAAAAATTTTTTTAATAGATTAACAGGATATGTTGGGTCATTAAAATAGCGTAACTCCTATTAGTGAATATAGTAAATGTTAATATTACAGCAATTTGGGGGGGGGGGGCGCGCCTTGGTGGCTCAGTCGGTTAAGCATCTGACTTTGGCTCAGGTCATGATCTCACGGCTCATGAGTTCAAGCCCTGCATCAGGCTCTGTGCTGACAGCTGGGAGGCTACAGCCTGCTTTGGATTCTGTCTCCCTCTCTCTCTGCCCCTCCCTCGCTCACACTTTGTCTCTCTCTCCTTCAAAAATAAACATTAAACAAAAATTTTTTAATGACAGCAATGCCTTTATTTTAAAAAACATACAGGGCACCTGGATGGCTCAGTTGGTTAAGCGTCTGACTCTTGATTTCAGCTCAGCTCATGATCTCACCATTCATGAGTTCGAGCCCCACATCAGGCTTTGCAGTGACAACACAGGTCCTGCTTGGGATTCTCTGTCTCTATCTCTCTGCCTCTCTATCTCTCTCTCAAAAATAAATAAATAAACATTTTAAAACTATACATATACAAATTATCTATTTGCAAAAATTAGAACTAAAAAATTAAGGGAACTCAAAAGAAAGGGTTCCATAGGATTTCCCTGGTCCCTGTGAACGTGACCTTATTTCAAAATAGGGTCTCTGCAGACGTAATCAATTTAAAATGATGAGTTCATACAGAATCAGGTGGGCCCTAATCCATTGTGACCAGCGTCCTTTTAAGACAAGAACAAACATTGGGGCACTGGGGTGGCTCAGTCAAGTGTCCGGCTTTGGCTCAGGTCATGATCTCACACTCTGTGAGTTCGAGCCCCGGGTATAGGGCTCTGTGCTGACAGCTCGAAGCCTGGAGCCTGCTTCGGGTTCTATGTCTCCCTCTCTCTCTACCCCTGCCCTGCTCACGCTCTGCCTCTCTCTGTCTCAAAAATAAGTAGTCCTTTAAAAAAGAATACAAAAAGACAAGAACAGACATAAAAACAGACACAGAAAGGAGACAGCCAGGAGAGGATGGAGGCGGAAAGCAGCAGCATGCTGCCACAAGTCAAGTCCAGAGCTATCGGAAGCTGGGAGACTCCTCCTCCAGAAGCATAGGAGACAACACGTCCTGTCTACACCTTGATTTCAGACTTGTAGCCTCCAGAGCTAGGAGGGAATACATTTCTGTTGTTTTAAACTGCCCACTTTGCTATGGCAGGACTGGAGACTAATACAGTCCCTCTTGAACGCTCAGAGCACCCGAGGAGAGGTAGATGTTTAGTTTTGAAGGCGGGGTGGATATTACAGGATTATGTCACTATGGAGAGCCACACACCATGTAAAGTTACCCGTGAAACAGATGGGGAGATTAGGAGCGTGTTGGTCCAATAACTCTGTGTACTTTTTCCTTGATAAGGGTGGCTGCTGCCCTTATCACTGTGTGATGAAGGCTGAAGCCTCGTCACCAGAAACAAAGAGGTGTTTGGCCAGCCCACTCTCCTAGCACACCCCATCCCCACCAAAGAAACATGTCCTAGGCACCTCAGTGTACCCCTTCCTCCCTGGTGAAGGCTGCTGGTGCTTGGAAGGCCAACAAGCTCACAGAATGTTCCAACATAACACGGGAAGACAAAAGACAAGAAGCTCATCTATAAATCGAGAATGAGCCAGCTGTGGAGACAAAAGGGGAAAAGGAGTCAAGTTTCAATAATATGAGATAACCATGACAAGCACGGATGTGTCCCGTAGGCTACAGTCTTCCCCACTCGAAATGTTAGTAAGACATTTGGCATTCTCTTACAAAAAACCACTCTCCCCTTTTCAGTGTGGTAAGAGAAGCCCCAACATCCTCTTGGTTATTAATTAACAGGAAAATTTGAAGGTTGAGTTGTGTAAGTTTCCAGGGAAGATTATTTAACTTGCTGAGTATTTTTTTCCTAAGGAAGTTTTAATTCAGCAAACACGCACTGAACACTTACCTGCTGAAGAGACCAAGAACTTTTTTCAAGTCTCTGCTCTCAAGGAGTATGCACACCGGTGGGAGAGACAGACAAAGAAATAAATAGCTAGAGGATACTGACGTTTTAAAAAATTGCAGTGCAATAACGGTCCCTGTTGGGGGTTGTGATAATAATAACATAGTGGTAATAATAATGTCGAATGTACTATATGTTTTACATACGTTAAGGGAGCAGAGAGAAAAGTGTGCCCAGCTCCCTCTGGGGTGATAAGGGTGCCCGTCTGTCCCATTGGCAAGCTCCTATTCCTCCAAAGAGCCAAGGGAGGGAGAAAAGGGCCAGCAAGAGACCTGGAGCCTCAGGAATTCATGTAGTCTTTGCAGAAATGCCAACAGCACAGGAGATGATGTGGGAGAGCGGGACACGAGGCCGGGGCCGTATCTTGAAAATCTGTGTGTGAGCCTCATTCCCTGACCCAGGTGTTTCCAGACTGGTGTCCATAAACACATGGGGGGATTTTGAACTTCTCTGTAAGAACGCATGCATGCATGTGATGGTGCCTTGTTTCAAATATCATCTAAAAAACATCATATTAACATATTCTGACCATCTGGATAAACCACCTTATAAGAGAGCACTGCCAGTGATTTCAGGCTTTGCATTTGCATTTAGAACAACGTTTGCCCCAAGCAGTGCTTATTTGATTGTAGCCTGTCACATACTAAGTGTGGTGAACATTAAAAAAACAAAAAAAACAAAAAACAGACAAACAAAAGCCACATTGCCCAGTCTTTTTTTTGAAGCTAGCTCAAGTTCAAGTCAACAAGTCAGGTATAAGCAGAAGTACCTTGTGACAGCTTCCAGGAAACTTTCTTTAAGAAAAAAAAAAAAGATGTCTTTATGTGTTTATTTATTTTGAGACAGAGAGCGCGAGCCACTGGGGGAGGGGCAAAGAGAGAAGGAGAGAGAGAATCCCAGGCAGGCTTTGCAGTGACAGCACAGAGCCTGACGTGGGGCTCAATCCCACGGACGAAGAGATCATGACCTGAGCCAAAATCAAGAGTCAGATGCTTTACTCACTGGGCCACCCAGGCACCCCAGGGAACCTTTCTTAACAGCAAGGTGATTTTCTCTATATGTTCATAAGGTGAAGTTTACCACTGTGTTGTTCCAATGCCCCATGTCCTTATTGATTCTTAACTGATTCTGTTAATTACTGATACAGGCGAATTAACCTTTTCCACTGTGATTCTGGGTGTCTGTTTTTTTCTTATACCTATTTCAATTTTCACCTTATAAATATCAAGTTCATGTTCGGGGGAACAATATGAAAATATTTGGATCATCTCAGTAACCATCATTTAATTTAATAGAGAAATTTCACATGATTTCCTCATTTCCATTTGTATTTAGATTTATAACCATTTCGGTGCCAGTAGCGTTCTTTAAAAAAAAAAAACAAAAACAAAACTCAGTCTTTTAATTAGAGCATTTAGTCATTTGTATCCACAATTCCTGATATATGTTTGGACTTAAATTTCCACCTTATTTTATACATTCTTCTTTCCCCATCTTTCTCTCTCCCTTTTTAGACTGTTTTTTCCACTGGCATTCTTATCCTGTACCAGTTTGTAAATCATACTCTCTTATTTAATCCTTTTAGTAGTTATCCCAGACATGGTAACATGAATCTTAGTTTACAGGTATGTAATGTTAATAAGTGTTTTTATTCTTCTCTTGGACGATGGAAGAAACTCAGGACATGTCACCACCCTCCTCCTTTGAAAGCCCCATACTTTACTACTGTGCATTACATATCTTATTTTCCAAATCTCAGGTTTATAGAGCCTGTATTCATTTAGATGTACCCACATATTCATACTCTGCCCTTCATTCCTTCCTGAATCTTGGCCCTACATCTAGGAACATTTCCTTCTGCCTCAAGTACATCCTTTAGAATCTTATTTAGTGCAGAACAAATTCTCTGTTTTGTTCATCTGAAAATATCTTTTACTGTGTATAGAATTTTAGGCTGAGGGTGCCTGGGTGGCTCAGTCGTTAAGCATCTGACTTTGGCTCAGGTCATGATCTCACAGTTGGTGAGTTCGAGTCCCACATCGGGTGAGCACGATCCCCGCTTTGAGTAAAAACACGAGACCCAGGTGAGCCCCGCCTCTCTCTCTCTCTCTCTCTCTCTATCCCCAGCTCACTTGTGCCCTCTCTCTTAAAAAAAAAAAAAAAAAGAATTTCAGATTGATAATGTTCTCTTTCAGGATATTGAAGATATCCCACGGTTTTCTGATTTCCGTTATTGCTGTTTAAAACTCAGCTAAGGGGCGCCTGGGTGGCTCCGTCGGTTAAGCGTCCGACTTCGGCTCAGGTCATGATCTCACGGTCCATGAGTTCGAGCCCCGCGTCGGGCTCTGTGCTGACTGCTCCGAGCCTGGAGCCTGTTTCAGATTCTGTGTCTCCTTCTCTCTCTGACCCTCTCCTGTTCATGCTCTGTCTCTCTCTGTCTCAAAAATAAATAAACGTTAAAAAAATAAATAAATAAATAAAATAAAAATAAAACTCAGCTAAAAGTGTACCTATCACTCCTTTGAATATAGTCAGTCTTCCCCTCAATCTGGCTGCCTCAAAAAAAAAAAAAAAATTGTAACTACTTGTTATGGAAATTTTAAAACATGTTCATAATTAGAAAGACTCATCTAATAAACCCTTTCGTGCCCACATCCCAGCTTCAATAATTAGCAGCATTTTTGCCACTTTCGTGTCCGCTCTTCCCACATATGCACACACTTAGGCACTAGTTTTAGGATTTTATTTTTACTGGTGTATTTTAGAACAGATACAAAATATTATCTCATGTCTTTTCATCTGTAAAGCCTTCAATATGCACCTCGAACTGATAAGGACTTTATTAACATAAGAGCCAAGCCATTATCACAACCAGTCAAATCAGCAAAACCCCTTAACTCTTCTAATACCCATTTTCTGTTCACATTTCCTGCTTGTCCCACAGGGGTTTCTCACAGCTGGTTGGTGGGAATCAGGATCTAAAGAAGTCCACACATCGCCTCGGTTGTTATTTCCCTTAAGATGATTTTGTTAGAAGCGGCCCTTTCTTGATTTTTTTCTCCCCTTGCTATACGCTTGTCAGAAAAACAAAACGAAACAGATAATTCTTTAGAAAGACCCACATTCTAGATTTGGTGTTCTCTAGCTGTTGGTTAATTTCTTCACATTGCTATGAATTGTCAGTCAGACCTAGAGGTTTGATTGGGTTTGAGTTCAGAATATTTGAGGCAAGTGAATTTTTTCAGCGTATTCATGATGAATAAAAGGTTTGCTTTTCCCTGTTTAGCGGCTCTAAGATTAAACCATGGTTTCAAAGTGTGTCAGCTGATGCCTCCATTATGAAGTCCCCCCTCGACCTTCCAGCCAAGGTTTTAGAACCACTGAGGACTGTTGCCTAGATTTGTGACTTCAACAGAGACTTAAAAGCAATTGTTTTCTTACTGCTCTCGTTCCTTCTGAGCAAGTAGCTGCAAACCTTCTAGAAAACCTCTCCTCCATCTACTCTTTCAGTGTCCTAAAAATACAGTTTGTACAGGAAAGACAGCATAGATGCTGGATCCTTTCCCTCTTAATTTTCAGGACAGAAAATTAAGGTGCCTAAACCACCTCCAAACACAGTTGGTCCGTAGAGCCTTTTCAGAAGGATTCTTGTGGCTTTCTTCTTCTTCTTCTTCTTCTTCTTGGAAAAATCAGCTTTACTTGAATGTTCAGCCAATAAAATTCACCTATGTTGAGTATACAGTTTGAGGAGTTCTGATGAATGAAATATTTATGCAAACGCATCACAGTCAGGATTAGAACATCTTGGGACGCTGGCGGTTAAGCATCTGACTCTTGATTTCAACTCAGGTCATGGTCTCACAGTTCGTGGGATTGAGCCCCGTGTCAGGATCCATAGGGACAGCACAGAGGCTGCTTGGGATTCTCTTTCTCCCTCTCTCTCTGCCCCTCCCCCGCTCTCTCTCTTTTTAAATCAATCAATCAATATTTTTTATAAGATTAGAACATCTCCAGGACCCCCCAAAAACTTTTCTCTTGTCCTTTCAAGTCAATCTGTGCTCCCCACCCTGGCTCCAAGCAGCCTCTGTCTGCTTTCTATCACATTGTCTATGTTTCCTAGAATGTTCTATAAGTGAAATCACCCAGATTTAGTCTTTTCTATGGGCATCTTTCTCTTAGCATAATGTTTTTGAGATTAATCTATGCTGTTTCATGTGTTGGTAGTTCTTTTTATATGAATATACCCCATTTTATTTGTTAATCCACAGTTTTGTTGGACATTTTATCCTTGCATAAGTAGATCAATACTCTGCCAAAGACTCGAAGGGACCCCTCTGCAGATCTCTGGACCTCCTACCCCCTCCCGTGTATTTACGTCCTGTTTGGTACTCTGTTCTGTACCTTCACCCTCTGCAGCCTGCCCAAACCCCATTGTCTGGATGCTCAACTCAAAGGGACAGTTGGGCTCTGTCTTGGTTGCCCCTTCCTGAACCACAGCCTGAAAACTTCTTCTAGGCACTAATTTAGGGCAGGTACAGAGCTCACCTTGTTTGTATCTTATCTCAGAGGGATCACAAACATGCATTGTCTGTCCAATGTCTGAAAACAGTCGCTTTATATATTTTGTTCAGTCTTCCAGGTTTTTAAGGGAGAAGGGCAATTCCCGTAGAATTCAATCCTTCATGGTGGAAGCAGAAGCCTCCTGAATCTTTTTGACAAGTTGAAATTCGTTATTTTTTCAATCAACTTTACTGAGGTATAATCTATATACTTTAAAATTCACAGTTGATGTCTCCAGGTTATTGATTTTGACAAATGCATGCAACATATAATCACCTCTATCTCCCCCAGAAAGTTCCCTCATTCCTTTTTGCCATCAGTCTTCATCCACACCTCTCAACCTGGGCAACCACTTATCTACTCTCTGTCACTACAGAGTAATTGCATCTGTCCTGATATTTTAAACATATAGAATCATTTTGTCTTTTGTAACTGGCTTCCTTCACCAGTATCATGTCTGAAGATTTATTCACGTCATTGTATGTAACAATGTTTTGGCTTTTTTATTTCTGGGTACATGCTTTCATTCCTTTTGGTTAAATACCTAGGAGTAGAATTGCTGGGTCTTATGTAAGTATATGCTAAATTTTATGAGAAATTGCCAAACTCTTTTCCAAAATGGTTACACAATTTTACATTTCCAGCAGCAAGGCCTAAAAGTTTCAATTGCTGTGTATTATCACCAAGAATGGTTTTGCCACTTTTTAAAACTTCAATTTAATCTAAATACTGAATATAAGTGGTGAAGGTAGACATCTTTGCTTGGTCTGTGATCTTATGAGAAAGAATTCAATCTTTCACAATTAAGCACGATTGCTAGCTATCAGCTTTTCATAGCTATCCTTTATGAGACTGAATAAGTTCCCTCTCAGTCTTGGTTTGCTAACAGATTTTACCAAGAAGGAATTTTGGATTTTGTCATCCTTTTTCTTTATCGAGGGAGCTAATTATATACTTTTCTTTATTCGTCTGTTAATATGATGATTCACATTGATTTATTTTCCAATGTTAATCACCCTTCCATTCTTGGGAAAACCACATTTGGTCATAATGAATTATCCTTTTTATATATTTGATATATTTGATAAGATAGACCTTTACATTTATGATCACGAAGAATGTTGGGGCACCTGGGTGGCTCAGTCAGTTAGGTGTCCAACTTCAGCTCAGGCCAGGATCTCACACTCCGGGAGTTCGAGCCCCACGTCAGGCTCTGTGCTGACAGCTCAGAGCCTGGAGCCTGCTTCAGATTCTGTGTCTCCCTCTCTCTCTGCCCCTCCCCTGCTCAGGCTCTGTGCCTCTCTCTCTCTCAAAAAAGGAATAAACAATTTTAAAAATTTTTTTTAAAGAATGTTGTTCTATAGTGTTCATTTTTCTTGTAATGTCTTTTTCTGGTTGTGGTATCCAGGTTAGGCTAACCTCATAAAAATAATGCCTCCTTTTCAATTTTCTGGGAGAGTTTCTGTAAAATTGGTATTAGTTGCTCCCCAAATGTTTGGTAGAATTGCCCAGTTTACTGTGTGGGAAGGTTTAAACTACAAATTCTGTTTGTTTCATCTGTATGAGGGTATTTAGTTGATCAATGTCTTTGAATGATCTTTGGCATTTTATGTCTTTCAAGGAATTTGTCTTTTTCATCTAGTTTGTCAGGTTGTTGGTGTAAACTTATTTATAATACTCTATTAGCTTTTTACTATCTATCGAGTCTGTAGTGATGTCCCCTCTGTTATTTCTGATATTGGTAAATGTTGTCTTCTCTCTTTCTTTATTACTTTTTTTTTTTTTTTTTTTTTTTAGCAGTTAGATTTTGTATACTTTGGAGTCATTCTATTCGTGTTTCTTTTGCTTGGGATTCATTGAGCTTCTTGAATTTGGTACTCCTCCCTGCTGATCCTAGCTGCCTTGTTTTACTGGACTTCTAGCTCTGTCTCCTCAACTCAGGGAATCCACTGCCTGTCTGCCCATTCCTATGATGTGGCCTGCAAACTCTTTCCAGCAGTAAGCTTGGCAATAATAAAGATCCCTGGCTTGTTTCTGCTCTCTCAGGGACTGCTATCCTATCTGTCTGATGTCCAATGGAACAAAAAAATCATTTCATGAATTTTGTCTGATTTTTACATTGTTTCATATAGAAGAGTAAATCCAGTTCCTGCTACTCCATCTTTGCTGGAAACCAGGAACTAACTTCTACTGAATATCTACTATGCACAAACACTTTTCATTTCTTCTTTCATTCAATTCTATTAGAAGTCCTATGATGAACATACACTATTAGTCCTTTTCACAGATGAGGAAACCAGGGAATACGACAAATTAATGAACAAAGTCATACATCGTATTAAATGACAGAACTAGGGGCAACTGGATGCCTTGGTAAGTTAAGCATCTGACTCTTAATTTCAGTTCAGGTCATGATCTCATGATTCATGTGTCAGACTCTGAGCTGACAGCACAGAGCCTGCTTGGAATTCTCTCTCTCCTTCTCTCTTGGCACCTCCCCTGCTTGTGCTTTCTCTCCCTCTCAAAATAAATAAATAAATGTAAATAAATAAATAAATAAATAACAGAATTATTTGATCACAGATGTGTTTTACTACAAAAGGATGCTACCTCCACATAAAGCAGAGAGACAGAAAAGTGCATGAATGCAAATAAATAAAATACACTCTGTAAAATTTATTTTAATCATAACTATTTAAATGATCAGTTGAAACTGCCCCTTTTTCTAGTGGTGACAGCAAGATGTGATCTGGGAACGACAATTTTACATTTCCAGTGACTATCTTTGTTGATTTTCCTTTCTTGCCCTTCAATGGTATCATGGGCAGATTCTCCACATTTCTGGCCACTTTGGCTATAAAAAGTCCAGTCCACTTTGAAGTTCCAATCCCATATGCAATCTAAACCCTTCCCTCACTAGACTCCAAGGGACTTGGGAGAGAATTTACCAGTCTTCCTTCTCCAACCCCTGGGGTGGCACGAGGAACATGGTCTTGTTTTGTATACTTCCCCTCCCTGTCTTCTCAATATCTGACCCGTCTGAGGTTGAGGGGTCAAAGGGGAACAGAAGAGGCAGAGCTCTTCCTGTATAACGGCTGCTTGGGTGGTGCTGAGGCACTACTAGTCTTTCCCTGACCTGTGAGGCTCCTATTTTCCTGCTGTGCTCTGCTCTTAAGATGTATTTTCATGAGGAAGCTCACCTTCAGTCAGCTCTCTCTGTCCCTGCTCCTTTGGCCCGGCGTGTGGTTCTATACCCGCTCTGGTGAAGTATTACCTTACTTGACCTAGAGTCTTCCATGGTTTCTGCCTCCTTCTTTTTTTAAATTTTTTTTTTCAACGTTTTTTATTTATTTTTGGGACAGAGAGAGACAGAGCATGAACGGGGGAGGGGCAGAGAGAGAGAGGGAGACACAGAACCGGAAACAGGCTCCAGGCTCCGAGCCATCAGCCCAGAGCCTGACGCGGGGCTCGAACTCACGGACCGCGAGATCGTGACCTGGCTGAAGTCGGACGCTTAACCGACTGCGCCACCCAGGCGCCCCTGTTTCTGCCTCCTTCTATAACCCCTCTGCCCCTTCACGTGGAGCCAGGAAGCTGCCGAGGTCCTCTTTGGCACTCCCAAAGGACCAAGGGGAGCTAGGATGGGTTTGGCCACCATTCCCTTGCACACTCACCACACTAAGGCTCATTCCTGTCCTCCAGCCTTGGATTATCTCTCCAAGCCTCCCTTCTCAGCTCTCTCTCAAGATGACACGGAGTAACCAGCTTTTCTAAGAAATCCCTCACCATCATCAGCCCTGGCGGCAGCGAAGGGGAATATTTCTGAGGTTCTGTGGGTCATCGAGTCCCTCTGGGGAGAGAGCTGCCAGTCTCTTCCCCTGCTGGCACTCTAAGCTCTAGGTTGGTATTCTTGGAAGCCCCAGCGCCTTCATTTAAATTCTGGAGGTGAGAGAATTACCTCATGGGAAGGGATGGGAAGGGAATTACCTCCTGCTGAGAGAATAATGGCTTTCCCCTTTCCCTCCCCCTGTCCCCAGTAATCTCTTCATAATAGCTTGTTTGCTAGGTGATGACTGTGGGTAATAGGGCTGTTTTCGTTCCTCTCAGCAAGCTGGGGGGGGGGGAGGGGAAGGGGGGGTGGACAGGTCCTAGGACTGGCAGTCCTCTTTAGACTGACACAGGAGTGCCTCTTGTTTTCCAGCAAACCCCCCCCCCCCCGCCCCCGGCAACAGTAAAAATCCCACTTAATATCCTGTTCTACAACCCGTAGTTCAACTGGCCTTCTGCCGAAGCTCTCCAAACTCTGATGACAGAAGTCAACTTCAAGTTCAGTTTGCCTAATTCTGTGGTCACAGCTGAAAATCTCAAGAAGCTATGAAGTACACAAGACGCGTAGAAGCCCGAGAAAAGTCAGCAGGGTGTGCAACAATGCAGAAAGAAACAATTCACGACTCTCGCCACAAAATGTGCACATTCTGACCAAGGCAAAAGCCAAAACCAAAACCGGGTGCCTTCTCTGGGAGCGTGATTCCCAAGAGGCAGGAAGGAGTGTAGTGGGTGGGGGGAGGGGAGGGTATGGCAAACCAGGAGGAAAAAGAGGGGGGGGGCGGGGAAGGAGAGAGACTGTGAGTACAGCAAGACACTCTCTGCTTTCATTCTTGGTTCCCATGGACACAACCCAGAAGGAGCACTGTGGGCCCCGCTCTGGGAGGGCTGGAAGCTGGCAGGCTTCCTTAACTCACAGAGCTATTTAGAGCACTGGGATTGGTGCCCGTGTCCAGGGAGTTAGCATGCTCGTGTAGGGCAGGTGGCATGGGAGAGAGCTTAAAGCGTATTCAAACATTCTACCCCCCCCCCCACCCCCCGCCGCCTGGCCTCTCCCTCCTCCCTCCTCAACACCAAACTCCTAAATTTTCTGAAGGAAAACAAGTGCATTAATCCAGTCTCAGCCTCACGCCGCAAAAGATACAAGCAGCATTCTCCCGGTGAGCAACCTGGCTTTGTAGGTAAGTGCCACCCACCCGTCCTTTGTTTAAAGTTCAGTCTACACTTAGACTATAAAGCAAGCTGTCTTAACGGGTCTTTCCTGGGCCCTGGCCTTATCCTCCCTTTCAACGCCAAGCTTTCTCCTGCATTATTATCACCAAAGCTCCATCGATAGCGATGCATTTATATCCTGGGCACATATTGTGCCCTCAGCACTGAATATGTATTGCAAAGGACTCCAAGGCCAGGAAGGTGTGTCCAGCCTGTGTGTGCGATAGAGTTCCCCAGAGGAGGAAGCAGCTTGGGCTTGGGGATCGGGGGACAAGAAGGGCAGAGACCATGGGGCTCTGAAAAGACGGGTGAGGGCGTCCAACCCAAGCTGTCTCACCAGTGCCCAGACTGCTGGTCTGGGATGCCTGCACCGTTTTGTGACCAGTAGGTCCCGACCCTTCCCATATTCGAAATGTTGATTGTTCAGATTTGGTGTGGATCCTTGGATTCCACAGCCACAAGTCTGAAAGCCCCCTTGGGAGTAGACACTGTGACTCAGTCACCACCATCCTCAGCACTTAGCATAGCACCTAGCACCTGGTAGGCTAACAGGCTGCGTGGACCCATGCATGTGTGAATGAATGAACAGAAGGGGCCCCAGAATGTCTCCGCCTAAGTCCCAGATCCTCTCTAGACCCCCGAGCAGGCTTTTTGGGGAGGCTTCAAGGAACAGAAGGATCTCTTTTATTGGGGGCATCATGCCTTACAGATGTAAAGTGTTTCTATTTTTTTCCCAAAGAGTTATTCGTATGCTTGATCTTCACGGCAGTGTGACTGGGGCCCTGGGGGACCCTATCATCTATCACTATCTTATTGACAAGGACACTGAGCCTCAGAGCAATGATTTTGCCCTCAATCTCAGAATCCATTAGGATAGGGCAAAATTTCCCAATGGTGTGACTTCATCAAACGCTGAAACCTGATTGAAAGCCAGGGGTCTGGGTCCCCATCTTGCTCTATCGGGTGAATCGCGGGGCCTGGGAGAATCTTGTTTTACTGCCCCTAGATCGGGAAGAGGATGGAGAGGCACATGGTCGAGGGGCCTCTGTCTAAGCACTTCGATTTGGAGAGGAAGAACGCCAGGCAGGCCGACGCCAGGCTCAGCCAAAGACTGCAGAGACTGGAGCGGGTCTGCCTCTACCACATGAAGTTGCTGACCCGCGAGCAGAGACAGCTCCAGAAAGAACTGCAGAGGCTGCGGGAAGGTGAGGCCTCCGGCTCTGGGGAAAGGCAGGGCGGCGAGCCATCGGGCTGAGTCCAGAGTGACACCGTCACCTCCTAAGAGGGCTCTCTCAGGGGCCTGAATCCCAAGGAAGCAAGACCCTGACCCGACCTGGATTTCAGGCTGCCCTCCCTTCCACAGCCCTCCTTCCTCATGTACACAGCTCGCTGGAGAGGCTCACACAACAAGCCTTTTTGAGCTAATACCTCTCAGGCTTCCAGTCACTTCTGTGTTTCAGATGAGCTCTGCCTCGCTTAAGTTCTTCATTGCCTTCTTTCTTATGTCTCCTTCCTCTGTCCTTTCACTACATCTGGGTGGATTTGGTTTCACCTCTTTTTTTTTTTACACCTGGTCAACAACCATGGATTGAGCAACTGTTAATGCGCAAGCCGCCTTAGGAAAGGGAAGTGAAAACAGCCAAAAAAGACCCCCGGGCTTAGCGACCACAAAGCAGCTATCCTTGAACTGATGGCCGCCCTCCGAGAGGGCTGAGGACAGAGCATTCCGCCATTTTCAACACTCTTCAATGTTGGAGACACGGAGGGCCTCCTTGCCTTCTGGGCAAAAGGAACTTCTCAACCACCCTTCTTGGGCTTTAACGTGTGTTCCCACTAGAGCCTGCAGATCTGGCTTCGATTAGAAAATTTCAAATAAGCCATTGTGGTGTATTGGTACTGTGTTTTCTTTGACTCCATAAGCCAAAGGGCAAATATTTCTGTCATTTTCCCAAAGAGGTCTCTTTACCTATAAGCTGTGTGCTCCCATTCTTGATACCATTGCTCTTCCAAAACACCCCCAGTCTCCACAGAATAACCCTTCCAAATGTATACATTACTTAGAAGGCTATCTGGTTCACAGAGACTATAGTGTTAAGTAGTGATAACAAAAATAATGTAACTAACTTCAAAAACTAGTTCCTAGTTCGTAGCTACTGGTCGTCGCAGAACGAAGGACTACACGGCAGTGTCCAGAATCTCAGACTTTCCAAAGCTGTCTACACCATTCAGTAAAAATTGAGAAGAAGAACTCCCTTCTCAATGATCCCATTAAAATATGGTGGCTTGGGGCATCTGGGTGGCTCAGTCAGTTAAGCGTCTGACTCTTGATTTCGGCTCAGGTCATGATCTCACAGTTTGTGAGTGTGGGCCCCCCTTGGGCTCTGTGCTGACAGCACAGAGCCTGCTTGGGATTCTGTCTCCCTCTTTCTGCCCCTCCCCTTCTTGTTCTTTCTCTCTCTCTCAAAATAAATAAAAATAAACTTAAAAAAAAAAAACATGGTGGCTAAGAACATAGACTCTGGACCCAGACTGTCAGGGTTGAAACACTGACTCTGTCACTTCCTAGCAGTGAGGCCTTGGGTGGCTTGCTGGACCTGTCTGTGCCTCAGTTTCCTCACATGTAAAATGGGAAAGACGTTCCCTACCTTGTGAAGTTATCTGAGGATTCAGCAAGCACTTGGAACAGGACCTAAACACACAATCAGTGTCATATAAGTGTTTTCTCCTAGGCCTTAATCAATCAGTCAATAAAAGATGATTACAGGATTAAACCTTGCTACTGCTTTGTTGAAAATTGCCACCGTTGTGTAGTTTATAGAAACCGCATCCATCCTTGAAAGAATTAGGTTGTGATATTACTTCAAAATTCAGCATGCATGGGGGAGGGGAAGGAAAAAAAAAGTTAGAGAGGGAGGGAGCCAAACCATAAGAGACTCTTAAAAAAAAACCGAGAATAAACTGAAGGTTGATGGGGGGTGAGAGGGAGGGGAAAGGGGGTGATGGGCATTGAGGAGGGCACCTGTGGGGATGAGCACTGGGGGTTGTATGGAAACCAATTTGACAATAAATTTCATTTAAAAAAAAAAAAATCAGCATGGAAAGGATCCACCCCAGCTCGGCAAAACTACGGCCCTTCTCACCGAAGGCAGGTGCCGGAACTCAGAAGCTCTGAAAATGCTGCAGCATGTTCCAGAGGAAAACCAGGCATCGTGAATCAATGTAAACGTGTTTAGGTCTACACAGCTAATATGTGGACACAGGAGTGAAGAGTAATGTCCAAACAGCTGGTCTGGGGATTATTTCTAGCCCAGGTTGGGTCTGAAAGATGACTCAGAGCAAGCAGCTGAACTTCTCCGCTTTCCATTTCCCTGTCTTAAATGGTTACAACAAACTAGACTAAGAGCTCACACGCTGGCAAAGAATCTTCGAAGCCATCTGGCTGAATCCCACTTCCATTCTCAGAAAGGACACTGAAGGCCATATACCTATTTTCAGTGAGGGGGCGCTGGTCATGCAAAAGGCCAGGCCCCGAGGTAGGTGGCTGTGCTGGCCGAGTAGAGAGTTTGCCCCAGCGGCAGGGGGTGTGGGGAAAATCTGGACCAGGAGGCAGAAAACTGATTCAGGGGCCTCCAACTCTACGCCCTTCAGAAAGTTATATCCTCTCTAATCCTCAGACTTTTAGATGGTAAAGTTAAGGGAAAGGGGAAGAAATAATATATATTAAGTCTCAGTATTTATCAGGCACTGTACTAGGCAGTGTTTTCCCATGATTCACTCACCAAAATTGTTACTGAGATTCAACTATATGCCAGGTGGTGGACTGTCTAAAGTGCATATTCCCAGCCCTCATCTGTAGAGATTTGGATCGGCAGGTTGGGAATCGGGCTCAAAAATCTACATTCGCAACTGAGGTGGTACTAAGGCAGATTATTCTGGGACAGGTATTTCGTGGACCGGACTTTACAAAGCACTGTGACAGCTACTCCCGTAGATGAAGGAATGTAAATGTGAAAAAAACAAAACAAAACAAAAAACCATGGTCTGTGCCCCCTTCGATGTTCACATTTGATTTGGAAGGTAGCGGTGCTTGTGAAAAAATGATGATACAAGATACTAATTACTAAATTAGAGTTATTTGCATAGTAGGACACGAGTGTAAGAAGATTCCTATGTCTATCAAAGGAACTGAGGTGAGATCTCCCCAAAGAGGCAGAGTGTAAGCAGAATCTTAGAGGAGGGGGAGAATGAAGGGGTGGGGGGGGGTGTGGTTTGTCATGAGCACATGTGGAGTGAGGCCGCTCCTGCGAGAAGGAAGAGCACGTACAAACGCGTGTGCATATGTGCACAAGGCTTGCTACAAACAGCCCGGTACTGAGGAGGCTAAGGGGCGAGGAGAAGATGAGGGAGGCGCTGTGTAGACGCAAAGCGATGTAGACAGTGTCTCTGATCACGAAGAGGGTGATGGGTCTTCCAAAAGAGTTTAGATTTCACCCTATCGCATCTGGGAGTGGGGAGATGACACATTCCCTCTGGCTGCAATGTTTAGGAGAATTCCAAAGCCCAGGCCTAAACTGGGGAATCGGCCAAGTGAGGAAAAGAAGTATTTTGCGATATTCGGAAAGTGGAATTGTCAGAGCTTTGTGATTAATTATGCGTCCCGGAGGAACTAAAACCAGAGTCAAGAGTCTATTGCCTGGCACAGGGCAGGCATCCAAACAGCCTTGTGAGTTGGATAGCTGGATGCATACAGGTGGCATGCCTCCACAGGAGAACCCTGGAGAAAGATCAAGTTTTGGAGAAAAGATACATTCGTTTCTGAGCCTGTTGGCCCAACAGGGCTAAACTGCAGAATAATGTCCTGGGCGGGAGAAGTAGCTTAAAAATCTCCTGGCTTATAGGAAATAGATGAAGTTCTTACATGGTTCAGACCTACACACATACAGGCAGGCACGCACACAGGCAAGCAGGTGACGGAGGAAGAAGGGCTCACAAAAGACTGTCTCTTGTCTCGACTACCTTCCAAGGCAATGATAAGATGAAACAGTGTTAGGAGATGAATGTGAATTCTAGTCCCCTCATCTGGACATGTTCCCTCTGCCCGGTGCCTGCTAACCCCAGTGCAGGTTCAGGGAACCCACTCCCATTAAAGCAAACCAGTGCAAGACTTTCAACCCCAAGTGAGCGACTCATGAGGTGTCTTGAAAACTAACTGGGTCCTCCACAGCGACCATGACTACAAGATGCCGAAACATTTACTCCAAGAGTGAAAAACCCACTTACTCACAGCCAGCAGTTGCCGCTCGTGGTTTGGGCGAGAAGGAGGTCACATAATTGAGGTGAATGAAACAATAGGGCGCCATCTCTGGGTATCGCTCACACCTAGTTATTTTGCCTTGAAGACACCAGGCTTGTCAAATACAACATTCAAAAGCAAAACCTCCACGGGCCCCACAGCCGGTTTAAACCTCTGATCTCAGTGTTTCTAAATCCTTATTAACATGTCGTAGGTCATGCCACACTGGGGGATAGCTGTAAGGTTTTCTGTCTTCATCCATCATGGCAGATCAGCCTTATGTGTATGTGGTCAGAGGGTATTCACATGCTCCTTCTTTGCCCAGAGTCCAGCATCCTTTCCCTTCTTCTCTTACTGGATTAGTTTTTAGGGCTTCCATAAGAGAGAACCACTAACTGGGTGACTTACTTATTGTCACATGGTTCTGGAGGCTACAAGTCCAAGATCAAGGTGTCCGGAAGGTTGATTCCTTCTGAGGCTGTGTGGGAAGGACTTCTTCTAGGCCTCTCTCCTTACAGTGTCGATGGCTGTCTTTCCCCTACATCTCTTCACACTGTCTTCCCTCTGTGTCTGTGTCCAAATTTCCCCTTTTTATAAGGCTACCAGCCCTATGGATTAGGGCTCCCCCTAATGACCTCATCTTAACTTGACTATCTCTGCAAAGGCCCTATTTCTAAATAAGATCACATTCTGAGGTGCTGTGGGGATTAGGACTTCAACATGTGACATTTGGGGAAGACACGATCAACCCATAACACTTATTCATTAACTCAAAGCAGATATTGTCAAGAAAAAGCTCTCCTCTGATTTGTGGAATGGAATTCAGAAGAGACCAGAAGACGTCCTTGTGTCCTCACCACCAAGAGGGAAGAAGCATGGAGGTCCACACACTAATAGCGTTAGGTAAGAGAATGCTTGCTAAACTCATGGAGATGCCATTGAATCCCTCTTCCCAACTGACCTCCCAAAGTCATCCCCTCCCTGAGAAAATGTTGCCTTTTCTCCTTAAGCAACAAGACACTTCCCCATTCTGTGACCACGCCCTTCTCAGCCACTTCATTACCTCAGCCGATACCAACTGAAGGGGACCGTGGTCTGACAACTGGAAAACTCAAAATATGGGCCTTCTTGTTGTTTTTCACAGATCTTTCTTCTTTTTACCTCCTTCCCCAGAGTGCTGGCCACCAACATGACCCAAGAAATGTACAGAACTAAGTCCCAGATGCCTCTTTTCCATCACGCTGGCTTCAAAGACGCCACGAAAAGCAAAGAGCAGTCGCTATCTCAAAATTACAGAGCTTCTCACTTCACAGCCGAGAAGCCACAAGCCCAAGAAGAAGATTTCATGAGCCCACCAAAAGGCAAAGACTCCAACAAGGGCATCTCTATTCTATGTCAACATCAAGACGTCTCCATCAACACCCTAGACCAAGGCCCTGGTTCCAGCCCACTTTGTGAAAGTAGAACAGCACACATGGATGAGACCAGACCAAAGGATGCCAGCCTAAACCCAGACCCCAATTCGGGGAAACAAAGTCCCTTGAATCCCATGGAATGTGCAAGAAACTTGAAAGGCGAGTCCTTCACACCTACCTTCTTAGAGCTGTTTGCTAAGGTCAGAAATGCCCACTACCTCCGGCACAGGGTCCCCCCGGAGTCTGAGAGATTGCTTAGCATTGGGGAGATATTCGGGCACAAGGAATCCTTACAGCCCAGAACAGGACAGGAGTGTAAGAACAGGGTGAGCATCTAATTTCCTTCCTCTCTAACCACCTAGTGTAACCTCACAATAACTTGCTAAAAAGATGTATTCCTCAAGTAATTGTATATATACATATACATATATAGGTACACACACACACACACACACACACACATATACATATATGTCAATTTTATTTTAAACCCTCAGGTTTTTCTTTTTTTTCCTTTTACAGGGATATAATCTCTCACTGAATGAGCAATACAAGTATACAAAAAAGGAGGGGAGAGATGAATCTTCTGACAACACTTTAAGGGGTGCGTATATGTTGCGGATGTCATCAAAAATATGAATCTACATTGACGACTAGACTTTTTTCGAAAGGAAAAATATGAAGGGTCCTGCTTACGTTGGCCACCCTTTTCTTATAGGAAGTTCTTATGGTGCCACCTTCTGGCACAATGACATAGCTCTTCTCTTCGAGTTCACATCTAACATCCATGCGGGGAGAGGGACTCAGTTGGAAACAGTTACCATCATGCGGTCTATAATTAAAACCTGCTCTCTCCTGTCACAGCCCTGGGCTCATCGGGAAGTCCTTGCCTCACCTCTTTCCTTTCCACGTGGCTCCACTTTAGCTTTCTCATTCTCGTTTCCACGTGCTCATATCACACTTTCTGGATCCTAATAACAGAATAATACACAATTTACTACATTTCCTCTAACATCTGACGTTTCTCTCAGAAGCAAAGCAACGGAGGAAGGCGGGCCGGGGCGACAAAACCGATTCATGGATACTGAATGTATTCACACTGGCCCGTGACCAAGCTAGCAGGAACAGGGTCACATAGTTTACAGAACCCCTCTGCAAAGTGCCCCCAGCCCTTTCTTTTACGTCCTTCCTTCGTTCTTCCTCCTCGTCTTCTGCTTAAACCCCATCTGTCTCCATTACAATCACCCTCCAAGGGTGAATTTCCAAAAATGACTTATCCTACTTCTACGTGAGCCTTTTCTCTGGCTCAGCCACTGGAGGACGGGCCATCACCAAGGCAGCCGGGAGGGTGGCCCCAGCCTGAGCCTCTGCTCCACACGCCATCAAATCCGCCACTCCAAGGACACCTCAGTCTTGTGAGCTCGAGAAATAAACATTCTGCACATGCCTCCTCATAACTGTGCTTGTGTCTTCATAGACCTGACGGGCCCGGATCTGTCTGTGCTTCTAACGCCAGTATTTTGGACACGCTACTTTGAATGACATGTGATGCATTGCCACAAAATTGTGCATTTCCAGGGGCGCCTGGGTGGCTTAGTTGGTTAAGCGTCCCACTTCGGCTCAGGTCATGATCTCATGATTTGTGAGTTCCAGCCCCACATCGGGCTCTGTGCTGACAGCTCAGAGCCTGGAGCCCGCTTCGGATTCTGTGTCTCCCTCTCTCTCTCTGACCCTCCCCTGCTTGTACTCTGTCTCTCTCTCTCTCAAAAGTAAATAAAAAACATTTAAAAAAAAAAAAAAAAAAGAAGGAGGAGGAGGAAGAGAAGGAGAAGAGCAGTTGAAATCCCTGGGCTTCACAAGGCATATCAAGCTCCAGGATGGCTTGTACCCAGTCATCTGAAGTCACTCATTCATACCCTGGTCTCAGCTGGGGATACACGTGCTCCCCAAAAGACATTCGGCAGTGTCCAGAGACAATTCTAGTTGTCGCAACCCAGGCAAGGGGTTTAAGAAACCCCAACCTATATACCGTTGCATTAAATCTTTGCAAAACCCTCTGAAGGGTAGGAAATCCGTGAGACGACCGCTTCTGTTTTACAGAAAAGAAAATCGAGCCTCATGATAAGCCAAGCGACTCTCTCCGTTCCAGAGTGTGACTGAGGCACAAAGGCCAGGATGCTGCTTTCCTGTCCTAACTTCTCTCTCAAAAAGAGGGGGGGGGGGGCTCGTGGCACAGTTGTCCAATGGCTTGTGTCCTCATTTTCACTTTGAAATACTTTCTCCCTATAAATAAAAATCTTAAACAATCAAATTAGAAAGAAATGGTGAAAAGGAAAACTGAGTACTTCAATTTTGAGGGAATATGACACTTTCTACTACATCCATTCATGTATTTAGAGATATATTGAGGAGAATGTCTTCTCCATTTAGCCCCCCTGCCCCATGAGGAAAAGGGGGCTTTCACCTTGATACCTGAACCCATCCAATGGGCAGGGGATCCATGCTTCACCTGTAGGCAGAGGCACCTGGAAACTCTGAGGTGGTTGCTCAGCCTCTTACCCAGGGTCCCGAAGTTCTGGAGGCTGTTGAGAGGGACCCCAAAGGTCCCCACAACCCACAGTGATTAGGTAAGTTGCTACCAGTAACTCTGGAGCAGCAGCCCCCCTGAGGGTGAAAGCCCCAAAGGCAAGGCGAAGGGAGGAGAACTTGGAGGGCGTCACCCCCACACCAAGAACCCCAGGACAGCAGAGGCTCAGTCCAACCAAACAGAAGTCAACAGTCCCACATCACCAGCAACAGCCACCAGCATAGCAAGAACTGCTGAAAAACAAAGGAAAGCCAGGGCACCTGGGTGGCTCAGTCGGTTGAGCGTCTGACTCTTGATTTCGGTTCAGGTCATGATCCCGGGGTCGTTGGATCGAGCCCTGCCTCAGGCTCCACGCTGAGCATGGAGCTTGCTTGAGATTCTCCCTCTCCCCCACTCATGAGCGCTCTCTCTCTCTCTAAAATACATTTTTTAAAAAAATTAAAAAACAAAGGGAAGCCAGGGATGTGTGAGCCAAGTCCTTCCCTCACCCGACCCGACCCCAGCCCTGTGCAGGCGTTGAGACACTGAGGGCAGAAGGAGGGAGACAGGGGAGGTCCAACCTCACACTTGTGCTGAGCCCAAGCTGCACTGGGGTGGGGAAGAAAGACTTTAAATCGGACGAGGACCCAAAGTGATAATATCTAATGTGGTCGAAGAATGTCTACCAGAGATGAAACTTGTAAACCAGAAATGACCGGAAGTTGTCGGATCAGACTGAGGTCGGATTAAGCCAAGCTGGTAGCAGTTACCGGGAGAAGAGCCCCCCACCCCACCCCATCCCATGGTTACACGTCATCGAGCTGGGATTTCTCAGTCTACTTTACATGGAAGAGCATCGTGCTGAGAAACATTCAACAAGGAACACACGTGCTTATTACACAACCTCATCTCAGATGGGGCTGGGGATGTGGCTCACCTGAGACTTATAGGAGAAAATTTCCTTAATTAGATGTTGTATGAACTAGGCACCAGTCCTCCCATCGTCCTGCCCCCGCTGCGAACATGCTCTGGGTCCCAACAGCTGCATCACTTAGAAACTGTGGATGAGATTTAATGTAATCAGTTCAATTACTTTGAATTGCTCAAGTTTAATTCCCTTCGAGTTGCACCACGAAGCTGGGCCAGGAAGAAACCTTCCCAGGAAAAGGAAAACACGTGCAACTATACATACAAAGACTCCAAACACACTTAACACACGTTGCTTGGAATCAAACCCAATGTTAGCATGGGGCTTCTCAACTCAAAACTATTTGTAATAAAATATTATTCCAAAAGTGTGTGACAAGAGAAAATGTAGGCAAGCTATCGATAAAGATGTATAATTCTGCAATTCACTGCTGGGAATTTTTTTTCATGTTTATTTAGTTTTGGGAGAGAGAGGAGGATGAGGAGGAGGGGCAGAGAGCAAGGAGGACAGAGGATCCGAAGAGAGCTCTGCGCTGACAGCAGCGAGCCCGATGTAGGGCTCGAACTCACGAACTGTGAGATCATGACCTGAGCCAAAGTTGGACACTCAACCGGATGGGCCACCCAGGTGCCCCACTACTCGGAAATTTTGAACACTCTTGCTGAGGACTATTTGTGCATGTTGAGGCAAAAGAAATGAGACAACAGACGATATGTTCAAAAGCAAAGGATAAAAGCTAAGACTGCAGGAGGAGGTCTGACAGTGCTGGAGAAGCCACCAGAAGTGGGAAGTAGGCTCCTACATGGCCATCACTGGGGCTTCAGCCTATTCCCCCCTTCGGGCTAAGCCCTAGCAAATAGGATGGTATGAGCAGAACAATAAGCGATTCCAACAGTTATCTTAACATTATTACATAAAACGTTAGGTAGAATGTTGTAGAATATGTGCAAGCATTCATATTTGAAAGATAATTTCCCTAAAGACTTTTCCTTCATTTTCTTAGGGGGTACGCACTCACACAAACACTCACACACAACACTCTTCTAACCTGGCCGTGAAAGCCAGGTGCCCCATGGTCTCAGGGCACCTGGGCTGGTTCACTACAAATGCTCCCACTAACATGGCAGCTCTCGGCATGTGGGTGGGAGGTGGCGGTGTTTCAGGGAGCTTCATCCTCAGTTTCAGATATGAGATGTGAACAGTCGACCTAATACGCGTTTCACATTCTAGCAAATTTGGTAAAAATTTTCAGCAGTGTCTTCATCCAGGTCCATCTGGAAGTGAAAGCAAAAATAGATATAATTTGGTCTTAAAATTAAAGGAAAACGAGATTAATAAAATTTGGATTAAAATGGGTGGTATTTAACATGTATAGGAAGGGTGGAAAGCTATAAATTGGAAAGAGACCAGCGAGTTGGGCTCCTCTAGGAATTACTGGCAAACTGAAGACATGTGATCTCATGGTCCCAACCCTGTCCCTTACCAGGTCAGCTGGGACCCTCATGAGCAGAAACGCTGACAGATCTGAGCTTTGCTGCCCGTAACGCCCTGGTTTGGGGGCAGAAGCTAACTACTGGTGCCATGACCCAAGAAGAGACAAGCCCCTATATTAAAAACACAACAGGGACCTCAATTCTGAACTCAAGACTCATTCATAATTATCTGAGCAACTAAAAGTATAAACTTTTTTCCTATTACAACTGATTCTCAACAGACATTCCTTCAGTATAGAAAATAAGCAATAATCACTGGGGTACCTGGGTGGCTCAGTTGGTTCCATGTCTGACTCTTGATTTTGGCTCAGGTCATCATCTCACTCTTGGATCTCATGGTTTGTGAGTTTGAGCCCCATGTTGGGCTCTGGGCTGACAGGGAGGGACTTGCTTGGGATTCTCTCTCTCCCCCTCTCTCTGCACCCCCCTCCTCAAAACAAATAAATAAACATTAAAAAACAGAGAACAAGCAATAATTGTTCAGCCATGTCTACTATGCTTTTGCCCCAGAGGCAGCCCTGCAGAGGCTGTAAATGATCCACACTCAGGAAATAATTCACACTCTCTGAAATCCGACTTAGAGTGATCAGAACCCCTAGGGTGAAGGGTTCTACAGCTCACCCCCACGTTACTGTTTAAACCTAAATATCACTAAAAAAAACAAAGAAACAAAGAAAAGAAGCCTATGTTTGATAAAATAGAAATAACCATCTTATTTATACTCATCCTGGAGCTTTTCATAGGATATTGGGGTTGGGAAAGGCTTTGGGCATGAAGCAGTTCAAGCTCAGTCCCAAGGCGTAAGATGACTTCTTCAAAATAAACAGAAAATGAAAATACTCGCCTTCAGTGACTCTGCCACCAATAACCTGGGTCTAGAGTTGTTCTAGAGTTTTGGCCTGGAGTCCGGTCTAGAGTCTAAAGAGTCTAGACTCCATGTACACCAATGACCTTCCCTCGTGAGGAAGATGGGAGGTCTGAGCACCTAAACTTGAGAACCAGGGGTTTAGTTATTAGACTGATACGATTCCCTAGAAGGCATTCCCAGAGATGTTGCTGAGTGCCAGAGGAAAAAAAAAGAACTCTGGGCTAAAATAAGTTTGGGGGGCCACGGGTTAAACAATAAAGACAAGCGTCTCTCTCCAAAGGGACCTAAGTCTCTAATGTGCTAACGTTATGATGAATGTCTGAGGGGAAATTATGTTCCCCTAAATGATACAATCATGAAATTTTTTGTGCATAAATCATCTTCGGGTGCTGTGGTAATTTGCTAGCCGCACTTTAGAAACATTATCTTGGAATAAAAACTAGATTAGGAGAGGTTTTTTTTTTTTTCCTCAGGTCAGTCTAAGAGTCAACCAAGAGCTTACAATTCCAGATGACAGTAGCACGAATGACACTTTTTGTAGAGACTATTTTCCTTTCAGGTGTCCCTGCTTGCGTGCGCGCACACACACACACACGCACACACGCACACAAACGTGACAACGGCCTCACTCAAAAAATGTCTTCCGGCAAAATGACAAAAATGGTAAGAAGGCGAGGCAATGTTTGTGGCTGTTTCAGCCACTTTATATAGGTTACATGTGTTGAGCAGTAATCTTTGCTTCATTTCACAGGTGAGAAATCTGAATTCTGGATCCTGCATAGGCAGTAAATACAGAACTGGGATCAAGCCTCTTTCTGCCCACATCCCATAACCTTGCTTACTTCCACCCAAAAGCTCAACAACAATAATCGCTAACTCCAAGCACTGGGCAACCGGCACTGGTCTCGCGGAGTTTGCCATTGAGGAGAATGAACAGACCCAGAGACAAATTCAGTTAAGACTGGCGTTGTAGTCACTATTGGGCTCTGTTCTCTAACATCTATTCTACCCCGAAGGGTCAAACAAAACCAATCGTGGTGACTCTATTCTGCCTGCCAGGAACTCTTTCAGCAAAGGGCATGTGACTCGATCCTTGCCAATCAGACATGAGGAGAAGTCAGCCAAGGGCTCTGGAACAGGTCTCCCCAGTCCCAAGAAAGCAACACGGAGAAAACAGTTGTGCTCGTCTTTTAGACGCTGTCGTACCTGCGCGTGATTCCCTGAACGGCTGCCATCGTCCTGCTTGAGACTGAGGAGGAAGCCCAGGCAGTGGGGAGCAGAAGGCAGAGCTGGACAAGTGGGTGGGAGGCAGATCATAAAAGGCTTTATGTGTTGGGTGACCATATAATTTACCACCCAACCCGGAGCACTTCTGAGAGTGAGCTCGGGGATGCTACTCATAAATATGTGCCTGTTAAGGCACAAAAGGGACACATCTTCTTGCATCCGATGCCAAGGAGTGTGGGCTGTGCCTGGGTCTGGGCACTTCACAGCTTTTAAGGAAAGGAAGGCAGCTCAGTTACACCTTTCTGGCCACAGTGGGGAGAAGAGGTTCATGGAACAGGCCAAGAATTGGGATGAGGCTGGAGGCATGGTCTGTAGTAGAGAGGTGGAAGGACTGACCATGGGCATGTCATAGAGATGAGAAGGATGAAAAGTGTTTAGAAGGAAAATAACTAGGAGAACCTGGAGGCTGAGTAGCTCTGAAGGAAGAAGATGGGATTCTGAGGATGGAATCCAGTTCCTGGCATGGACGTCTACATGAAAGACGGTGTCACTTCCCAGGACTGGGGCCACATGAAGGCCACAGTCCTCACCTCACCCCGGGGAAGGCCCCGGTGACCAAACTCTGAAGACTGGGGTAGGCTGAGCTCCCCTGGACCCGCTGAAGAGGCTTGTGTGTGAGATGGCATCTTGAAGGGATTCGTAGAAAATAAATTAGGGGTGGGAGGAAATTGTTTGTTCTGACAAAGATTAAGAACGAGAGAAAAATTTGAGGGACAAGAATCAGTTAGTGGCTCATCTATCGGACTGTCAACAAGAAAAGACTGAGGGCAACATATTGTGACGTGTCTGAGGCCCAGGACACATCAAGGAGACAAACTCGCACTTCGTGCCTGGATTTTAGATCACATGCATGCTGTGACTCTGTTCAAATCATTCCCTTTCTCCCCCAGATCAATCTGTCTCTCCCTCATTTCCTCTCCTTGTTGTCTTATCAGTTTTAATACCACTAGGGGGCCCAATTTTTATTAAGCATTCCAATGCCCGGCCAAGGCAACATATGCAATGTGGTGTTACTGGCCAGGGGATAAAATGCCCACTGCCCTATTGCTTGGGAATTCATTAACTCATTCATTTAACAAATACCTCTACTGAACACCATTATGTGATAGGTCTGTCCTTTCATCACAGAGAACAGAAAACAAGGCATGATCAGTGCATGTCTGGCCAACTTCCATGCTGTTTGTTCATGCCTGTAATCTAATCCAATAAGGACATCTGATAGGCTGGTGTTTGTCCAGAAAACACGCCGCTCTCTCTCCTCCCAATTTCCCTCCCAAATTGATGACCTTACGACGCACTCTACAAGAGCCACAGAGAAAAACATGAAGAGGCTAACTGAAGTTGGCCTTGAGTGTGACCACGATCAAATAATACACAGTTTCTGTAGGCCAACGATGAGTTTTCTCTTTTCCTATTACAGCTCATCTTGCAAAAAGACCCTTCGGAGCCTAAGAAGACCTTCCCTCTTTCTGTATTCTGTCGTCGGTGCCTTCAAAACCACAGCGTCTATCGCCAACTCTTATGGCTGGTGGTGCTCAAAGCGAGAGCGGCCTTAGGATGACTCAAAAATAGTTCACCTCTTAAGGGAAAACTTCTTTCAGTTAATGAGAGCTCTCCTATTTGGTCATTCATTCAATGTGTTTTCTATTGGCTACTCTCTATAAAGTCCCCATCCCAGGTGTTGGGGACACAGAAAACACCCATAAATAACCCTCCCTCTTGGAGCTTTTACTCTGGCAAGGACACCAAAGAGTAAGACAGTAATTATTCAATTAATGTTTTAATCACGATTATGATGAGTGCTAGGAAGGAGTACAGGGGCTAAGAAAGCCTGGAACAGGGGAACTGACCTCATCCGGAGAGATAAGGAAGGCTTCCCGGAGGGAAAGGAGACATCGCCAAGGTAAAAGGGAAGGTGAGTTTCTAGAAGGAAGATGAACCTGAGATAAGGGCCTTAGATGAGAAGAAGCATGGGGTTAGGGGGTCCCGAAGGAAGAGCAGTGTGGCTGGCGCTTAGAGAGAAGAAGCAGAGAAAGGTCTGGAAAAGTTGTAGAGGAGGCAGTTTTCAGTTAAACAATGTTCACGTAACTTACAGTTGACCCTCGAACCACACAGGTTTGAACTGCATAGGTCCACCTATAAGGGGATTTTCTGCGATAAATAAGGTACAGAACTGTACATGGATTTTCTCTTCCTTATGATTTTCTTAACGTTTCCTTTTCTCTAGCTTGCTTTATTGTAGGAAGACAGCATGTAATACATATAACATACCAAATGTGTGTTAATCTACTGTTTATTTTATAGGTAGGGCTTCCGGCCAACAGTAGTCTATTAGTGGTTAAGTTTTGGGGGGAGTCTAAAGTTATACGTGGAATTTCAACGTTGGGGTCAATGCCCCAACCCCCGTGTTGTTGCTCAAGGGTCAACAGTACTTTGGGGGGATTCATACCACTGCTTCGAAGGCCTGCGATAATGGTGAGTGGACCAGGAGACTCAGACTTTTGCTGGAACGGGCACAACCAGAAAAGAAATAGGAATGTGTATGACTCATTCCTACCAAAGCCAAGGGAGGGAGTCTCTGGTGCTGTTCACCTAGTACCTGACAGTGAACAACCTTATAAAACCCTTATTCTTATATTTGTCATCTCTCTGGTGATTGCATGTACCTGGAAAATAAGCCAGAGGAAGGAAGTAGGACCAACTGATGAGCAGTGTCCTCGCAAGTTACTTCAGGGAAAAAAAGTCCCATCACGGCTGTCTCCTGCCCTCGGGCTTACGGAATATAACTTAGCACAGCCTGTGTCAACACAAGACACAAATCCCTAATCTCCTGGGACTTGAAAATGGGCTGGGAAGGCATGGATCTAAACAGACCCCTCAACCATAACTAATTCAACATGTGTTATAGACACCGCTTGGCATAGAATTATTATTCTGCTAGTTTTCCGAGTAAAAATGGAGACCAGTCACATCCAAAAGGCAGGTTAGACAGATAATAAAGGGCTAAGCCTTATGCCTACTGGAGCACCTCATCCTTTCCAAATTACCAGAGGACAGCAAACTACATCCCTAACACAAGCTCAAACGCCGATGTGAGTATAGATATACATATGCACGAGCATGTACGTTTATACATATGTAAATAGGCACATAAATATTCATTGCCATATTTCATCTGACCCAGGATACCATATTTTGTGACATGAACCATTATTTTCTAGTAAGAAAGAAAAAAAATGCTGCCAGTTAAACTGACATCCTGTTGACTGGGAGACCCATCACAATTTCCAAGAAGTTAAAACATGAAAATGTAAGTGTTAGAATTGAAGAAACGAGGTCTATCTGAGGGTGTATATTGGGTGCGTGGCACACACCTACTTTTTTTCATGTCTGTTAACCTGTCCACAACCAAACATCATGTTAGAACATAGTCTTGGGTGATTGTCTCCTGTTGCCCAAATCATAAGAGATCAGAAAAAGATCACATCGGCACATTTCGATTGTGCTGACATCCCTTTATTCCCGCTGAAGTCCCACCGGATGCATGAAGCCTTTCCCGACGGATCGCCCTTCCCATCACTGCTGGAAGACCTGCGTTCGTACTACGCAATCCCAAACTCGATATAGAAAGTCTGATTTTCACCTCTCACCATTTCTGTTTTCAGCGGTGTTCCAGCATCAGGAATAAAGGTTCTTGCAAGTGTGTGTGTGTGTGTGTGTGTGTTGTGTGTACGAGGGGGAGGGATTACTGGGGACCACACTTTCTATCTATCCCAGGGAGTTTTAGCAAGTACATCCGTAAATACCCATGCTCTTGACTTGTTCTCCCCCCAGCGCTCTAAAATGCAAAGTGTGAACGCTCCCACTAGGTTGCTTATTAGTGTTACTGGCTCTGTTCAAAAAGAGAAAGCCTCATAAGAAAATCGATGCAAGATTTGTCACTCGGACGACAAATCTCCCCTTCAGTAAATCCTTTACTTGGTTTGAATCCAGCCACCAATTATGTTTTTATTTATTTTTGAGACAGAGAGAGACAGAGCATGAGCAGGGGAGGGGCAGAGAGAGAGGGAGACAGAATCTGAAGCAGGCTCCGGGCTCCGAGCTGTCAGCCCAGAGCCCGACGTGGGGCTCGAACTCACGGACCGTGAGATGATGACCTGAGCCGAAGTCGGACGCTTAACCGACTGAGCCACCCGGGCGCCCCTCCAGCCACCAGCTATGAAGTATTAGTTAGGAGTAGGCACTACCGAGGTAGTGGCAGAGATGCAAAGAGAAGAGTGACACTGCTCTTGGACCCCCTCCCCGGGCCAGATGAGGGCTGGAGGCTGCTCACAGAGAGGCTGTGGGGGGCAGACACCCCAACGTGCAAGCATAATGCCCTGTGATACAAGACACATATGTCACAATGCACGTGACCCAAGAAAGGTTTGGGCCATAATGGTAGCTGCTTCGGGGTGACGGTGCTGAAAAGGGTTCTGAGGCCCTAGAACTCACCCACCGATCTGTGCCACCGGAAGGCATGGCTGGGAAGGAATTCACAAACAGCACAGCTGAGCAAAGAATGACAGGTCACTCATTAACAACTTGCAACATTTTGGTCGTTGGGCCAGGGTCACGGAGAGGCAACACGGTTACTATGCTAGCATGTTTCTTGCCAGTTTGTTTGTAAGCATCCTCAAAAAGGAGAAACATTACGACAACAATAAACATATAGGAAGGACAGCAGTCTCCAGAGTGTATTCACAGGGCATTCTCGCCACAAGATGCTCTCAAAAAGGAGATCTGCGATCAAATGCATTTGGGGTGCACCGCATCGTGGGGTGGGGGGAGGGACGCCCTAACATGGGATTAGCATAACAAAGATCTTGGAGGTTTCGTGGTAAAGAATTCCCATGGAAATTTCCCTTTTTTTGTTACTGTCTACCTTCCCTCCCTTCCTTCCTTCCTTCCTTCCTTCCTTCTTTCCTCCCTCCCTCCATCCTCTCCTCCTTCCTCCCTTCCTCCCTTCCTTCTTTCCTTCCTTCCTCCCTCCTTCCTTCCTTCCTTCCTTCCTTTCTTCCTTCCCTCCTTCCTTCTTCCCACCCTCTCCCTCTCCTCTCTCCTCTCCTTCCTTTCTTTCCGCCCTACTTGCTTTTATTACCAGCCAGCATTTTGCAGCAGAGTAACATTCCTACAGGACACGCTGGGGAAATAGTTTCTCCGTTGATGTTCCCTCATCCCCACATTTATATGTTCCCCCGAGCCAAGCAACCAACATGAGGGAAGCAGGCCGTTCTCGTAAGTGCTAAGTGCTCGCGATGGTAAATGCTAAGAGGCTCGCGCCGCGCGTGGAACGCTAGCTTGGAAAATCCTGCGTGGACGGGACTAGACTGTCAGACAAAACCCTACTGGGCAGGACCCACCGGAATGGGTAGGATAAAGGCAAAGTAAACTCTGAAAACTCTTAAAACTTTCAATTTACATAAATAGCCGCTATCTTCATTTCCCAGACCTGAAATGCGTCTTCTATGATCCACAGTGAATGCACTTTTATACGTAAAACATACTCCTTATTTGCCAACAGTATGATGGGCCCCAGCAGCAGCTGCATGAAAGGAAACAGGACTCCAAATGTGGACCCCTGCACCACGGGAATAAAGGCCCTGAGGGCAGGGGGGCAGGCGCTGTGAGCATCTAGAGTCATCGGATACCCACTAAGTCATCAGTATCTGCAACTTACCTCGGCCTTTTGGCTAAGATCAAGTGTAGGAAACGTTCTCTTAATTTTCTGTGAAACCGAACATCGGGTTTGACCACCACGTACTGCGTGTCCACTCTGTGAAAGGAGGCTGCAATTTGAAAGAAGGGCTCTAATCCCCGGAATCTTCTAGTATGAAAACACTAGCAGCTATCCAGTGCCTTTACCTAGGAAATGGCTGGGGGATGGGCTGTGTCCCCAGAAGGGGGAACTTCTGGCCCCAGAGAAGCCTCAAAGTGAGACGCTTAGCCAAGGTCCCCTCACTCCAGAAAATTCTGCCCCTATAATGAACAGCATAGCATTTTGTGTGCATAGCCACTTACTGTATTTCATATAAAGGCTTGATCTTCAGTGATACCCACAGCCAAATTGCTCTATTTTATCTAGTTTAATCGTGGGTGATTTATCTTCATTATTGATCGTGTATCTTTGAAACTTATGTACTATTTGTCACCTTGGTTTCCATTCACTTTAAATCTAAATTTTGATCTATTTTTCATAAGCACGATAATAATCCTGTTACATAATTACAGACCATATGATTATACATAATTACGTGATATGATTATAACTATCATATATAACCTTACCATAATTATTTTCAGTAACAAAGTATGCTAGTCTTCATCGTCTTAACCTTAATTCTTTTCCTTGAAGTGAGGAATAGAAAATGCTGACGTTCGTGAGCTAGCCCGTGTTTGGCTTCCGCCCCGAATAAAAGAAGTCCGAGGCCTTTCTTCTTCCCTAGTCAGCGGGACAGAAGTCTGTGATCCCTTAAAGCACAACCCCTACTGAGTTCCTTGGGTTGTTTTGTTTTTTTGTTTTTTGGGGTTTTTTTTTTGGCTTTCAGGCTATCACAATGTCCCCATCGGGGCAGAATTCATAAAGGAAATCTAGTTCCTTGTGTGGTTAAATGAGAAGCCCCTAATATCCTCTGGGGAAGGTCAGGTAAATAGCCTTAGACTCACCATCACGGCCCTTGGCAACTCATTATTTATTTTTTACTTATTTATTTTAATAAACACTAATATAGCAGTAGCTGCTGTATGCCAGATACTGTTCTAAGCATTTTATAAATACTGACCCAGAACTTCCCCCCAAAAGAGTAATGAGCCCCACCTCAAGGAGCGCTCAGAAGAGCTGAGAGAGCTATGTTGCCATCTTATTTTTAGAACTTGCACTAAGTCCCTCGGCAAGGAAATCTCGGAACAAAAACTCAGAGTCCCCAACACATAAATCAATATTAGAAAAAGAACGAGAGCAGAAAGTCACAGCCTCGCGGGCCCCTCCCTCGTTATAATTTCATTGCACCCGCTGTTCTGACCCCTTCCAGAACTTTCTGGGAGCAAAAGTTTACCTGATGAACCCAGGGGAAACACCAAGAAGCAGTAGTTGGTGCTGGAACAATGGTTCCTGAAGTGTGATCCAGGAAACTCGGGCAGAGGGCCCACGAGGTCAAAACTATTTCCACAGCAATACATTACTGCCTTTCCACTCTTTTCTCTCACAAGAATATATAGACCCAAAGTTTCCAAAAGCTCCATGACGTGTGGCTCCACGACATCGCCCAGAAGCTGCTGGACCTCCGGCCACCTCTGCCGGTCCGCCCTGTGGGATGCCGGGTGACTCACACACGACATGAAACAAAGGGAATGAGCGGACACGCTGAGCTCACCCAGAGCTGGCCTGCCCCCAGGCCGTGCAAATTCTCTTTCCTGCGCCCGTAAGGCAGGCTCTGCCACCAGAGCGAAGGCTGACGACATGCATCTGTGCAGGGTGATCTCAGTTCACAGAGAAAGGACCAGCAAAATCTACTGGGAGCCTCAGGCCCAATTTGCCGGAAATAAAGCCTATCCGGTAATCCCTGTGTGCACGTGACTCAAATAGTGCACACGTGGGAAGGGAAAGGGTAGCAGTGGGTTATTTATTGACCTTAAGTAAGTAGAGTCTCCTCTGTACCTTAGTCACCCCCTCTGGAATATGGAGATATCCCAGGTGCCTCGCAGGCTTGTGAGCTAATACAGATAGTCTGGTACAGAGCCAGAACAGATCGCCGTTGCTTTATTACCATTCGTTAGATACATGAGAGGCCCCAGCGAGCTTCAGAGCGTGCAAGAATGAGCTCCCTGTCAGTGGAAGGCCACGAACCCCCATTCACTGCTCTAGAAGGTTCCCTCATGCCACCTAGCAACACTCGGGTTCTACCTTGTCCTCCCGGCAATCTTGCTCAAGTGGCTGCAATGTGCTTTGTGAAACGATGGTGGTTATCTGGCGGTCAGTCTCATCATCAGGAATTAAATGGTAATAAAGAGACTCTTTTGCTGCGATTTGCACATCACCAAAACAGGCCTCCCCTGTGGGCTGAAGCCACACTCAGAAAGTCAGCGGAGTATATGGAAGAGCTGGAAGGTTCCTGGCCTATGCTGCGTTGCCTGTCCTCAGGACTGAAATGAGATTTCGAGGCACCGCAGGATGACGTCCAGATGAGCTGAGATGGATGGTCAGAGTGACAAAGGGCACACAAGAAACAAAACTTTTCTTTTAATGTTTATTTTTGAGAGAGAGAGACAGAGTGCAAGCAGGGGAAGGGCAGGGGGGGATGGGGACACAGATCTGAAGCAGGCTCCAGGCTCTGAGCTGTCAGCACAGAGCCCAATGCAGGACTCGAACTCATGAACCTGACCTGAAGGCAGATGCTTAACCTACTAAGCCATCCAGGCGCCCCCAGAACTGGACCTTGAAAACCAGCTCACTTTTGGACATGTTATGGTGATACTGTGATTAGTAATAAGAAATACACATTTGGTCTTCGTCCCCCATTCCTGGCACAGAGCTCCTAAAATCCTCGGAAATTTCCTAAGTGAAAGGCAAGAAGAAACAACAGACACCAGAATCCAAAGAGAGCTGTGGCTGTGGCTGTAGCTATAAGAGGGCACCTGCTGAGGCTGTGGCCTTCAGTAAAACATTGCCTCTTCCCAACTTTGGCCCAGCAGGGAGGGACCCAAGGAAGTAAATACTCCAATCCTCCTTTTCTCCCATCTTGCCATCTCACCTCCTCCTTCCAATGGCTAAAACCAACTGGAAGCCAGATGGCGGGGGGCTCTGGTAGATCATTTATAATGACAGCATCTCTAGCCACACAGCAGCGTGGACCAAGGGGCCGGGTGGATCTGGAGGTGTATACAAAGAACAAGGACGAAGAAAATGCACCCCAGAGAACCCCAACATTTAGATGTCAAAGGGAAAAGGAACTTGCGAAGGAATCACTGGCAAGGTAGAAGGACCATCAGGAAGGAAAGCACCGAGTCCTGGAAGCTAAGTGAGAAAAGGTTTCGCTAAAGTAGAAGTGATCCACGGAGTCAAACGCTGCTGAAGGCTCCAGAAGATAGACTCCATGCCAAGAAGCAGTGAAGGTCATTGTTGAGGTGGTTAAGAGCTGTTTGGGTAGAGGGGTGAGAGTGAAAGTCTGAAGTGGATGTAAGAGAGCAAGGGAGGAGAGGCATTGAAGACAGACATTCAAGACAGGTCTTCTGAATGTTGCTACAAGAAGAGCAAAACACTGGAGTTGTAAGTTGCCTGGGTGAACGGAGTAAAGAGGTTTTGGTTTGACTGATTTTTGTAAAGAATGAAAACGCTGACACATTGATTCATTCATTCCAAGTATTACTAATTGCCTATTCCAGCCTGAAAAAAATCCAATTTTTGTAGTATCCCGAGACTTTGAATCCTATTAAAACATCCATGCCCAGGGGCGCCTGGGTGGCTCAGTCGGTTAAGCGTCTGACTTCAGCTCAGGTCATGATCTCGCGGTCCGGGAGTTTGAGCCCCGCGTCGGGCTCGATGCTAACAGCTCAGAGCCTGGAGCCTGCTTCGGATTCTGTGTCTTCCTCTCTCTCTGACCCTCCCCCGTTCATGCTCTGTCTCTCCCTATCTCAAAAATAAATAAACGTTAAAAAAAAATCTAAAAAAAATAAAATAAAACATCCATGCCCAGCAGCATTTCTCACCATAGAAATGTTCCTTTCATAATATGCAATACCCATTCCTCCCCCATTCACCCTATTCCACCTCCCCTCGTGTTTTGCCACCACGATTTTGTACTTCAAGGACAAAACGAGGCAGAAAAGTGAAGACTTTCACTCCAAGGATACATCTAGACTATAGAAGTTACCTTGAAAAGAGGCCAGAGAAAAATGCTTCCCTGTCCAGCGTAGGATCAAGCAGGATTCCAGCATTTAGTTGTGCATAGTGTAATCTCCAAGTTGTAAACGGAACACAAACGTGGTATTGTTAGCTGCAACTAGTAAGACAAGATTAGGCCCCTCCTCCCAAACAAGGGAAACGAACTATTCTTTTCCAAGGAAAAGAAGATAGAGGGCGTGGTGTCCAGTATCCCCAGGGTCAACTGTCTACCTTCTATGCAGATACATTTGCTCTATCTTGCGGAAGGGACCTCCCCTGAAGGGAAATTGCATATAGTGTGCTGCCCTGAGAGATTTAATGTAGGAGTTAGAAGTACAGAATCTGGAAACTAGACTGGCCGGGGTTGAACCCTGACTCTATTGCTTACTAGCTCTATACCTTGGGCAAGTTACCCTCTGCCTCGTATGTAATACGTGAATAATGATGGTGCCTACCCCATAGCGTTAAAATCACCAGAAAAATACACATCGCATGCTTAGAGCTGTACCCAGTACCTGGTTAATGTTGTTTAATTGTTTGACATAGCTTTCTCCAGGACTGTCTCTGAGCTCATGGGCACCATTTAGGGGCCGCTGGGTAGAAGGCAGTGTTTCTTCCCGGAGGTTGGGGTGCCTGGAAGGCTGAGGATTCACTGGGTGTGGCCAAGGTGCTCTCAAGCACTAAAGAGCTGTTCTAGTTAATACAGGGTATAGGGAAATACAGTCAGTGCTGTGTAATTTTAATTAAACCCGTTAAATCTAGCACCAGCATAGACTGTAAGTGCCGGCTTCCAAAAGTAACAAAATGTATCGGTTATGTCTAAAGCCCTGCCTCTTCGTGGGCCTGCGCTGGAAAGGCAAATGAGCCAAACATCCAGAAACAGAGTCAACAGGATGAGGCACTGGAGTTCTGGTGGTTTGATCCCGTCCATATACAAAAGGTAAATGATTCTTCCCTCCAATCGGATAGTCACCCAGCAAGAAGTGACAGAAGCCAGCCAGTGCGCTCCACAAGCTCCCTCCCCCCAGTTCCTGTCCCACTTGATCATTAGATCTAAATAGAAGATAATCAGATCTTCTCTCCGCGGAGAGAAGGGTACACGGCACACAACTGGAAACCATCCCGGATCCCCGGGGTCAGGACCACCGGCTCCCGTTCTGAGCGGAGTCAGAGCTGGTCGTGCCCATCACGCCTGGATCACTGCTTGGATCTGCGTGGCGGCGGGACTCCGGTTGCTGCTGAATCTGGTTGATTCAACTGCACGTTCGCTGAGCCCTCTCCCCCCACCCCCCGCGGGGCGCCATGGGGCGGGGGGATGGGGGGCGGCGAGCTTAGGGGATCGGGTCGCCACCGCCCCGGGTGGAGCCGGCAGGTGCCTCCGGTGGGGTCCGCGGGAGGGCGCTCACCCGCTCGCCCCTCGACCAAGACCACCCTCCTCCACCGCGCGGCGGGCAGAAGAGCGAGCACCCAGCGGGGGGGCCACAGATTCCCAGAGTTGATTTCCACCCGCGACGACCCCTTGCGGCCCGGCCCACCGCGCAGCCCCGGGTCCCCGGCACGCTCGCCCTCCGTGTCCCGCGCCACTCCCGGCGGGAGGGCGACCCCTACTGGCCGAGACGCGCGGCGGGGCCCCTTGGGCCACCTGGCTCCCAGGCTGCACCTGTGCGTCCCCCGCCACAGACTCCAGCTGTTCCAGAGCTTTTTTCCCCACGAGCTAACATTTTGAATCATTGTTTCATTTGTTCTTTCGCTTCCTTTTGAATGTAAAAATCGAGCCAGTGTATCATTTTCGAGTTCACGTTCCAATCCCTCCATTGCCACGACACTCCTAATTTCAGTTGCCTTCCAGAAAACTCTCCATTTGTCTTTGTTTCCAGGCGGAAGGGGCAAGTAATCTGGGTTTTGGTAAGGAGTTATATGTACTATGACAGGATATGTAATTTCATGATGTAGAAGAGGTGATCCCCTTCTACCGCCTGTGGTTAAAACTGAACGTCTATAAAATATTTAAATTTCTTCCCGTCACTTTTTCTCTGCTACTCAGGGCCGTCTTCCCAAATATCCACCCTCAGAGAGGTGGCAAGGGCCGTGTTGGATACCTGGGGACAGAGAAATCTGAGCCAACCATTTAATATCCTCGAGATTTTTTTTTCTTTTTGAGTAATACATGTTGGCAATTAAAGATAAAATATATAAACTACAAAGTCAGTGCAAGAGAAACGCAGAGAAAAGCCCCTGTCTAGTTCATCTTCCCAGAAAAACCAGTCACTGTCACAAAACCCTGGTTTCTTTCTGTCCTTCGAGATTGTGTGTGTGTGTGCATGTGTGTGTGTGCGCGTGTAACACAAATGGAAGCAAAATATACACACTTCACAGCATCTTTTTATTCACTTAATACCATCAACCCATATATACCTCCTTACAGTCTTTTTACTTAAGGATTTTTAATAATTTTATTACTTTAAATATTTTCATTACATTTTTATGACTATGACATCGTTCTTTACCCAGTACCCTCGTGGCTAGATAAAGATGTTTAAGTTGTTTCTACTCTTTTGCTGTTACAGGACCAAAAAAAAATATGCTGCAATGAATGTTCTTGTCTAAAATCCTTGTCTGCAATTCCGAAGCCCGAACAGCTTTAAAAAATGCAAGTCTCTTCAAATTTTTGGCACACTCATTTGGCAGCTAAACTATAGCTTGAACCAATGTAAGGCTATTTATACTCTTTATACTACTTAATGTGAATTCATATATATTTTTGCTGACATGTTACTGGGTTTCATTACAGGTTGTTATCCCGACTCCCACTGGAGTTGTTGCAAAAAAAATACTGTGTTGTATGCACAGACTTATCTTTCTAAAATGCAGGCAATTTTAAGTTCTAACGCACATTCAGCACTAACAGTTTTAGAGCGGTGATGGTAGCCCTGTATAGATATCTTGGTACATACTTATGAGTTTGTATCTTCAGGATACATTTGCAAAAGTAGAGTTGCTAATGATATGTGCATTTGAAATTTTGACAGACTGTCAAATTGTTCTTCAAAGGGGCAAACGATTTACATCACAAACAGGATTAAATAAAAATGCCTGTTCTTTCACCCCCATACAAAACCTTTCCAAAATTTGCTAATGTGATCAGTGAAAAGATAGTAACTTGCATAGTTTTGAGTTCATTTTATTATGGGTGAGATTAAGCATCTTTAGAATTCATCCTGATTTTATGTACCTTCTTTAAGTATTAGGTTAATTACACCATTGACTCTCAACATGTGTGCCAAATATTTTTTTCCCAGTTTGTGTTTTCTTTTGGTTTTATGATAATTTATTGTACAGATATAATTTATTTTGTAATTAATTATATTTATTCATCACTGCTCCAACTGGAATTTAATTTGATGTAAGGAATTGTTTGCCTGCCATAACAAATTGTCACAAAGTTAGCAGTTTAAAAAATGTATTGTCTCGGGGCGCCTGGGTGGCTCAGTCGTTAAGCGTCTGACTTCGGCTCAGGTCACGATCTCGCGGTCCGTGAGTTCGAGCCCCACGTCGGGCTCTGGGCTGATGGTTCTGAGCCTGGAGCCTGCTTCCGATTCTGTGTGTCCCTGTCTCTCTGCCCCTCCCCCGTTCATGCTCTGTCTCTCTCTGTCTCAAAAATAAATAAACGTTAAAAAAAAAAATTAAAAAAAAAAAACATAAAAAATGTATTGTCTCTCGATTGTGTAAACCAGAAGTCCAGCACGGTTGATATTAGAATCAGCACAGCCTGGGGGCACCTGGGTGGCTCAGTCGGTTAGGCAACCGACTTCAGCTCAGGTTATGATCTTGCAGTTCGTGAGTTTGAGCCCTGCGTCGGGCTCTGTGCTGACAGCTCAAACCCTGGAGCCTGCTTCAGATTCTGTGTCTCCCTCTCTCTCTCTCAAAAATAAATGAATATTTTTAAAAAATTTAAAAAAAAACCCAGCACAGCCTGATTCAGAGTCTCACTGGGCTAAAATCAAGGTATTGGCCAGGCAGGATTCTAGCTCCTTGCACAGGAGGTCTGAAGTCCCTCTTTTCCTGGTGTTTGTCAGGTAGGGGACCAACCTCGGCTTCTACAGGACACCTATCCTCTCCAGTCACATGGCCCTTCTCACAATATGATGGTTTGTTTCTTGAGCAGCCACAGACTCCCATCTACTCTAGCTTTGGTCTGACTTGAGCTCTATTTCTCTTCTGCTTATAAAGGCTCGTGTGTTTACACTGGGCCCACTTCAAAATTCTGGGATCATCTCCCTATCTGAAGGTCAACTGTGCCCAAAGACGACGCAACCATGAGAGTCACTCTGGGCAAAGATCATGGGGCACGTTTTGAATTCTGCCTACCACAAGCAATGCAGAACTCCAAAACAACTCCAACTTCTTTCGATTGTTAGGCAGTTGTCCCCAGATTATCTTGAAGAAACCACTGACACCAATCTGTTTGGTTGTTTGAAATTCAGAGGTCTGGACAATTCAGGAATTCGATGATCTGAGTGGAACTCAGCCCATACCTTTCGGCCACCTCAACTCCTCTAGGAGCAAGAGATCAGTATTTGTCAATTCTAACACTCCCGGAAGTCAGAATAGTCCCATTCTGGGGCCAGGTCCACGGACTCCAAATGAAAGGTCCAGGGCTCAGTGGTGCCACGTGAGGGAAGAAAGAGTGGAAACTCAGGTGTGTGGCTGTTCCATGAAGAGCTCACCCCTGTAGAGATGAGGGAAGGGTCTGGGTCTTGTAGGTTCAGTACTCATTAGACTCTGGGAGTGACAGCCAGAGAAAATTGAGCCCCGGGGGCTTCAAGGCATTGGAGCACTGCTGGCAGCCCCCCTCCTCCGCCCCCCGCCATCTACCCCCCAACCCCGCACCCTGCGGGAAAGACCTAGTTGCTTGTATTTCCAGAGACTTGGCTTCAACTTCAACTTGGCCTCCACTGAAAAAGTGACCTTCAAGCCGCTGCAGACTTTGAACGGCTGAGCAGTTAAAAATGACAGAGAAGCCAGGACAGCATTTGGGAGGATCGCAATGTCATTTATTCAAGCTGTTAAATTGTTGTATTTTGTAAAGGATAGTTGTCATCACATCGTCCTTCTGTCCACATCTCCATGTGTGCTTCCAAGAACTCCAGTGCTCTCGTCTTGACTTTTGTTTTGTTGTTGTGGATAGTTTGGTTTCTGGACACTCGGCAGGACAGCCTGGTCGTGATAACCCTATTCCTGTACAGTCTTTGATCCAGTCCCTTACTAACAATCTGCCAGCTCTCTCCCTGGCTGGCTATTTGCTATCTTCCTCATCCATTTCTACTCTGAACTTTAAAATCCAGCTCTGATCCCCTCCTTGTGCCGGAATTGTCGTAGATGACCAAGAATGAAATGACTTACCCTTAACTCGTTATAACGGATTTCTCTGTAAATCTCTCTGGAATGAGCTTGCCTCCAGTTGTAAGCAGGGAAAAAACAAGTACTGTCTTGAAATCAAATACTCCCTCCTTTCTTTTCCTTCCCTCCTATTCCTCGTAGCTATTCTTTTCAAATCCCCACGCATCCAGCCAAGCTCAGAACTAAAGCATGTGATGGGATTTTTTGTATTGTTTTTTATTTATTGGGGTTTTTTTTAATATCTTATAATCTTACTCATAGGCCACAAATAAAAAACCATTTTCCCTTTCTAAAAGTCTCAGAAATGAGAAAATACATGCTTGTGAATAAATATGCTTTCTTTTCAATTACAGAATGTAAATGTTTACAAATGGAGATCCTTTTGTAATCAAAGACATAGAGAATATAGCATCAGTCCAGTTGTTAAATAGAATGGGATAGAGTTACTTCCTAGCCTAAGGAAGAAAGAAATCTGTATATAGCCTATATCTAAAGTTGTACCTATGACACCTATCCACAGGTAAACTCATTTATGAATCACTAACAACAACAACAACAACAAATGTGGTTCTTAAACATCAAGAGTCTCTGGGGCTTTTCTTTCCCACTACAAACCCTCTACAAAGCTTCCCAGAATTCCTGTCCTTGAAGCAGGAGTCAAACTGGATAGCAAGGAATAAGCCCCAGGAAGACTGAGATGGGCCCTCTCTAATCCAGTATTCTACCGTCCATCATCAACAGACCCTTGTCTGTATTTCATAGCGATAAAAAACATGATTTATCAGATAATGGAAAGAACTCAGATTTTCAGGTGCCAGGTAAGAAACATGCATTTTGGGGGGTAGGGGAGGTGGGGTGGAGTTTCATTACTAGGAATAGAGCTCACTCTGCACTCAAGTTGTTCTTACTACTTTTTCTTTTCCACAAGAAGGAATCGTACCGCACAAAGTGATTTTGAAGGTGGCAGTAACAGCAGAGAGAACCTCCGTAAATTCTGGCTTGGTACTCCCAACACCATTCCACAGTAAGAGAGTGAAACCAAGGAGCGCCTGGGCGGCTCAGGCAGTTAAACGTCCGATTCTTGATTTCAGCTCAGGTCATGATCTCGCACCTGGTGGGATCGCCCCATGTCAGGCTCCTTGCTGACAGCATGAAGCCCGCTTGGGATTCTCTCTCCCTCTCTCTGCCACTCCCCCACTCACGCTCTTTCACTCTCTCTCAAAATAAATAAAAAACATTTAAAAAATCTTTAAAGAAAAAAAGAGTGTGAAATTGTCATATAGTTCGTTTCTTTTTTAATATGGCTACAATAAAACAGTCGATTAAGGCTATAAAACAGAAATAGCAAGGAGCAGGATATTTTTATCCAAATAAATGTTTGTTTAATCAATTGTTTATATATTTACTTATGTGACAAGTACTTATCAAGAGCCCACTATGTGCCAGGCACTGATTTAGTGTTGGGGATACAACAATGAACAAGAACAAAAAGTCCCCCAACCCTCCTGGAGCTTATACTTTGATAGGGTTAAAAGGCAACAAACAAGACAAGTAAAATGCATATGATAGGTAGTAATGAGTGGTAAAGAAGAAAAAAGGGGAAGGTGAGAAAACTTGGTAGGCGTGATGAGATTTCAGACGAGGAGATCAGAAAGGAGTCCACTGAGAATCAGGGCAGAAAACAAATGAGAAGCAAAACCCATGAACTAAGCACCCTAATTACCTCCCTCCCCCGCACAACCCCAAGGAAACAACTGCAGGAGAGGAGCACACACAATACACAACCTTGAACTATGTACATGTGCACACAATCTAGCTTAGGAAATATATAGACACCGATGCAAAACCCGTGCTGTGCCCGCTTTCAAAAGTAACCAGTATCCTTAACTTGATGTAACGTTCGCTTTCTACATATGAACGTGTTCTTAAACTATGAGTGGAACCAAACTGTATACATCCTTCCGAAGTTTGTCTTTATTCAACATTACGTATTTGTAGACGTATCCCTATTGACACAAATATCTGCAGGTCATTAGCTTTAAAGTGCTCTGCAGAATTTTATCGTCTAACTACTCTCTTGCTAACAGTCATGTAACTTTCTGACGAGCAGGAATGCAAGTGGCTTTTTAAAAAAATTAATTCGTACCCCTCTTTTGTTGATCCTTTTGATTTCTACGTCGTCTGCAAAGATGTGGCTACTTTGCTTCTTGCTTTCTGATCCTTACACGTTATTTCTTTGTCTTGTTTTATACTCTGGCTCAAACTTTCAGTACCGTGTTGAAAAGAAATGGGCAGAGTAGACATATGTACTTTGTGCCTGTCTTTTAAAAAAATGCTCTCCATTATTTCCTTGAATGTGGCATTATGGGTACTTGCCATGTCCGGATATGAAAGTTCCTTTCTTATTACTGATCTCTTCAGATGTTTTTATTATGCATGAGTGTTGACATATTAAATCTATTTCTGCATCTACCAAGAGGAGCATATTACTTTTCCTCCTTATTCTTTTAACATCATAAATTATTAACTCTTCTGGTGCTCAGCTATCCTGTATTTTCAGTGTAAATACAACTTGGTCACATTTAGTTTTGTTTATTAATATATTGCTGTATTCAGTTACAACATCTTTGTAACCATGTTAAATGAACTCAGCCTACGATTTTCCTTCAAAGTATTACACTTGTCTGGGTTTAGTAAAGGTGTTCTGCTGGCTTCATAAAATGGTCTTGGAAACAAGAGTTAAAGTGAACCACAATCTCCTTCTTCTGAACGGTATCTTGAACATCTGTAATCAACTCTTGCAGCTCGCCTATTTCTACCTAGCCTTCTTTCCTCCTGAAACTAGCCAGTTTTATTATTGTTTGATAAAGTCGGTGTTTAAGGCTTTATCTACATGCTTGCAAATATCTTCACTCACTATTCCTTGGTGCATCTCACTTTTGCCTTGTGGGATTCAATTTTCTGCCTCAAATACACCTTTTAGGAATCTTTTCCAAAAACGGGATGTTAGAGGTAAAGGCTTTCGTGAAGGGTTAGAGATCAACTTGCAACTTTTGTCTTAAAATTTTATTTCAGCCTCACTACTGAGTTACAGTTCAGATGGGTCTAATGTCACTCAGTGCTTACTATTTTCCTGTCTTCTCGAACATAACACTGGAAGAAATCTGCTGTCAATCTCATGAACTCTCATTGGTAATCTCTTTTCTCTGATTGGCAAGCCAACTTCTCGGGGTCTCTCCAGTTTACTGGGTCTAAGTTTGTTTGGGTTTGAGACTTGTCATTTCCCCCCAGTCTCCTGTGATCACGGCTGCCATCAATTCTGACGAATGCTCAGCTCTTCTCTCTTCAAATATTGCCTTTTTCCCGTTTCTCAATTCCTTCCGTTGGGAACACCTATTAAATGCGTTTGGGAATCCCCATTCTATCGCCCACATGCTCACTTTACATCCTCAAAACCTAACAGGGCCTGGGGCAGAGCCAGCGCCCCAAACATACCTGCACCATGAATGAACTACTCATATTGAACCCATCGTGGAAATCGGAATAAATGCACCAGTCCGCAGAAATCTGATCAGCCATTTAGAAGAGGAAGCTCAGGCATCTCCTGGAGCCCAACTTCCCAGGAGTCGAATCTTCTTCAATCTAGTAGCCACGTTCAGATACAGAGACAGTGAAATCTGAGACGATTTAATGACAAGAACCAATTGTTGAGGTATGCCACTTGGGGTATGTACTTGGTGGGGGCCGGGGGAGCTGTGATTTGTTCTCTATTTCAAAGAAACCTGATAAAATGGCTCAGAAAATATGCAGAGCCCCAACCCACTGACGCCTCATAAATGGCAGGATACCGGGATTTAGTTCATGTTTCAAGTCTCCTCTGGGGCACTTCCTGTAGAACAGAAATGAATAATAGTTTGTGCTGACTGTGCATCTACTAGGATATAGTCTCACAATCCTTCGAGGTCGCACTGGTAGCAATATTAAATATTTTGTAGTTAAATTAAATCCAGGTATAAATGGAAGAGATTTGCCCTAAGTCGTTAAGTTAGTTAATGACTGAACCCAAATTTGATCCAGTGTCCGCCCAGCCCCAGAATCCACACTCTTCCCCTGGTACCATCCTGCTGGTCTGGATGCTGCCAACCAATTCTCAGTCAGATGGGACACGGACAGTCATCACCGTACGTGGCACCATTTGAACCAGGATGTTCCGGCCTGTTCATCTCTGATAAAAACTGTATGGTTGGGGCGCCCGGGTGGCTCGGTCGGTTGAGCATCCGACTCTTGATTCTGGCTCAGGTCATGACCTCACAGTTTGTGAGTTCGAGCCCCACGTGGAGGCTGCCCGGGATTCTCTCTCCCCTCTCCCCTTCTCCTCCGCTCACATTCTTTCTCCGTCTCTCTCTCTCTCAAAATAAACATTAAAAAAAAACATACTGTCACCATTCTCAAAAAATGCTCTTTATTCATTCCCATGTGTTATTGCATTGAATGTCCCTCCACACCCGTGACCACAGGAAGCGGGACGCTAACTACTCCACTTCCCTGATGTGGAGCCCGAGATCCACAATGAAGTGCTTCCTGCAAACTTGCAGTGTGAATGGCTGCGAGAGTTCAACCCAGCCTGCCCTCCACTCTCCAACCCCAAAGACACCGGGGGGCGGGCAGAACCATTCGGTCCTTCTCTTCACGCACAGAATGTTTAACGTCATCAACGGCATCTCTAGCAACAAAATTAGAGAAACCATAACCAAAATCTGTACTTAGAATGTATGGAAATGACATTTCTAGAACCTGTTTTGCTTTTATTAAGTCATTCAAACTTTTGCTCGCTTTATTACAATCCAGGTAGGGTGCTGGTTGTATTCGGGGCAAAAACATCCAGGCATCTCACAGCATTTTGTCTTCGCATCACGCAAACTTGAATCCTAACCACCTCCAGCTGCTGCTGACACCAGCGGATAGCTCACCGGCAATTATTCAGTTGGAAAATTTGAAACAACGTGAGTAAATCACGTTTGGCTGCAAGTGTGCCAACGTTAAAATATAATCACGAACACAGGTTGGTCGGTAACGAACCAATTTGCAAATGGTGCTAAGGGTCGGGCGCGGTATTAACACAGGCCACCTCAACATCAGTAAAAGACACTTTCAAAAGAAGACAGGATTCAAGTGGTGCAAACACAAAGACACTTCTGTTCCTGCGATGAACTACATGGGTATCTGTATTAGGACTGTTAGGATTCTAACGAAGTCAGGATTTTTAGAAGCAGCATGTGGAGGAAGAAATCGGGTACAAGACCTAAGAAAACCGTTCACAAGAAAAGGGACACAGCTCAGATTACCGCTCAGAGGGCGATCGGTACTTTCTCCTGCTCGGGCAGGCCAAGTGGAAGACCAGCGAGTGCCTGTGTCACGGCTACTCGGGTCCACACCTCATCCCACGCCGTGGGCCTTGGGCTCCAGTTGGCAGGACCAATGAGCACATACTTGGTTGGGTGACCCTCGCACAATTTTGCTGTGACACCATCCTGGAGACTATGTAACTGATATTTTACTTACCCATCTTTTTCTCATGTGTACACACACACACACGCGTGCGCGCACACACACGCACACACGCACGCACACACACACACACACACACACACACATACACACACAGTCTTAGAATCCTGAAAGGAAGGAAAAGAGACCCTTCTAGTTCATGGTCTCCCAAAAGTGCACATCGTCCAACTCAACGGAAGTCCAGAATGCGCAGGAGGCACACAGTGTTTCTGAGGGGATAACGGTCAGCTCTGATGATTTCTTTTTTGAATGGTGGCCCTAACGTGCTTTTCCAGTTCCAGTAAGCTTTGGTAAAATTTTTCAGCGGTGTCTTCATCTAGGTCCATCTAGAAAAGAAGCGAAGACAGCGATGACCAGAGAGGAAAAATGAAACAAATGGGCTCTGTGTAAAAGGAAGGCCTTCAACATACATTAGAGAACCGGAAACAAGAGAACAGGGCCGGGAGGGCAGGGCCGGGGTTTCCGACTCTGAGATCCTGAGGACGTGTTAAGACCAAACTCCAGCACTCACCAAACCTCCCGACGCTGCCCTTGCCCAGCAAGACTGAAAGGTCTGGTTTTTCTCTCCCCGCTAACCCCTGTGCCTCCAGTAACAGAAGACATCAACCGACTGTCATATAAGGACAAAACAGAAACATCAAGATTTTTTTGAACTCAAACCGCCATCTACCTAATGTCCACCTTCTTTCATACGGAGCCCTAGTTTCAGCTGGGTGCACTGCCCTCCAGATAAAAGCCCACATGCCCAGGCTCCATTGAAGATGCTGGGTGCCATGCATTCACGCTTTGGCCAGCGAGGTCTCAGTGGAAGCATGTCGTACTGCCCAGGAGTCTCCTTTACAGGCATGGGCATCCCTTCCTTTCTCCCTGCTTCTGTACTGCTCTCTTGAGCCATAAGAATGAGCGTCACACGTTATGGACGGTAGAGGGGTGACGGAAGGACCCTGGGGACCTGACAATTTGGGGGGTGCCAGACCGGCCCAACACTACCTCTCTCCAAAACTGCTTTTACGCGCAAGAAATCTAAGCTTTCATCTTGTTTAACCTGCTGTTATTTCACACTCTTCTGTTTTAAGTGATACACTGTATGTAAAAGCAAGCTTTCACCCCCTGTAAAATAAAGTGGTGTCTCTTTTCAGGTCAACACCGATTCTAAACTTCGGAAAAAAACAGTCTCTTTCTTCCCAGAGCTGAGAGGCTGAAAATCAAAGACAACTTAACATTTTGGAAATAACATTTACATTCATTTTAAACCCTGTCAAGCATTTTTCCATAATGGAACTGGAAGAGGTGTTCGAGATCTCCTTCAACCCCACCTCTGAACAGAGGAGAAAGCTGACTTCTCTGAATTAATCAACATTTAAAACACTTTCTCCAATGCATTTCAATGAAATGCCAGTAAAATATTTTGGTGTATGGAATTAAACATTTTCTCCCCGTTCATAAACAAGGCATTCCCTCTAAGGGCCTTTTTAAAAGGAAGCTTATTGGAGCGCCTGGGTGGCTCAGTCGGTTAAGCATCCAACTTCGGCTCAGGTCATGATCTCGTGGCTCGTGGGTTCGAGCCCCGTGTGGGGCACTGAAGCTGACAGCTCGGAGCCTGGAGCCTGCTTTGGACTCTATGTCTCCCTCTCTCTCTCTGCTCCTCCCCTGCTCACGTTCTGCCTCTCAAAACTGAACAAATGTTAAAGAAAACAAAAATTTGTAAACAAGGAAGCTTACTAACTTACAATACAATTCCCAAGGATTTCTTCTTCAGGATACTATGAAGTGTTACATAAAATTTGAAGGGAAAAACAAGTCATAAAGTCAGGAAACAGAAACAGCAGGATAAGACATCACACACACACACACACACACACACACACACACACACACACACGAACTGCAGCAACTTCTCAGAGCCTGTCCTGGGCCAGTGTGCATCGTGGAGGCCTCGGAAAAGGGGGAGTAAAATACGAGGCATTTCTCAAACTTGGCTGACAAACTGCTTTTTGCAAATCTTCTCAAGGAACCAGAATCCCACAGAGCATACTTTGGAAAACGCTGGAGGTTCAGAGGTTCATTGTTAGTAAACAGACACCATGGGAAGCGAGAGCACAGTCCCCTCAGGCCTCACGTTCCTCACACAGACAAGACCACCGCCGATTATGCGACGTCGTCGCTGGGGTAACTGGTCTGCCTCCATCTCATTTTATTTTATGCCAATGCCTCCCACGTAAATGAGGCAGTGGGAAATGGGAGGCTGAAATAAACCTTGCTAACAGGGGCAAAAATACAACAAAAATAGTTCTGTAAGTTCAGAAGAAATTTCCCTATTTTCTCCTATGTCACTCCATGTGTGACTTCTTTCTGGAAAGGCTATATGGAGTCTAAAAAACAGCACTCTGGGTTTTTTCCCCCACAGTTCATCCCCTGCCTCCTGAAAACACCAATGCGCGGAAGCCAGTAACTGTTGCGAGCAGAACTGAACACCCAAAGGGAAGTTAACTTCACTCAGACGCTTCACGTTTCACCCACGTTGCAGCATATCTATTGAGCACCTATCACACGCGAGGCAACGTGCTCGCAAAGGGGGTATAATCCTCCTGCTCACAGAGCTTACAGTTGGCCAGAGAAGTCCGGCGTTGAATGAATCCTACACAGAAGAGGTATGAGATGTCAAGAGAGCCTGCGACGGAGGCACTGGACCTGGTCTACCGGGTCACACAGGGCTGAGGGACAAGCCGAGGTCTCAAGCGTAAGCAGAAATTGTCCGTCAGTTGAAAGAAGAGGTAGACATTCAGGCAGAGGACATGCAAAGGCCCGGAGGCAGGAGGCAGGAGGGAGCAGATGGAAAGGAAAACAGGCCAGTGAGATGCCAGTGACCAGAACGGGAAACGAGGGAAGGGAAGCCGGGACGCCATGAGGGCCAGTTCAGCAGCCGAGCCACAGTGTAAACACATTTACCTTCTGGGTCATTACGTAATTGCTTCCGAAGCCAGTGGTGGCGCTCAGGTATTTGGTCAGGGGATTGAGAGACTCGGGCTTTTGGTGGAAAAGCCATACCTAGGAAGGAAGAGGGTGTCCATGATTCTTTTCTTCTTCTGCCCGACATGAGTGAGGCTGGTGGGGATTGATAATCAGCACTTTACCAAGCTCCGAACAAACTCTAAACCTTCTCTTGAATATCATCAGCGAACTGTAACGTCTTCGTGAGCCACTACTGTACCCAGAAGGAAGCAGGCAATCTGCTTAATAGTCCTCTTTGAAAATTTATTTAAAGCAAAGAAACCCTTGTGTTTTAGCCATCTCTCCCCTTAATCCCAAATTGAAGTTCACAGCATGGAGACGGGCTTTTTCAGAGTTGATCCTCAGCTCATGCCACGGTAAGTACACGATATGTTGTTACGTTATTTCACGTTCTTAATAGGCCTGAACTTGAACACCATTCAGGAGACGTACTGGTAAAAAGTAAGTCTCCCTACCTTCACAATTTTCCAGCCACCTAGCTCTCCCCTCTGGAAGCAAGCTAGTATCTTACATATTCCTCCAAAGAAAAGGTATTTGCTTAAAAGCTTGTATATTCTTTTCTCTTACTCAAATGGAAGCCAAATGTATACTATTCGATACTTTGCCATTTTCATTTGAACAACAGCCCTTTGAGATATTTTCAACTCGGTAAATAGAGAGCTGTTTCATTCTTTTTTAAAGAAACAGTGTTCTATCTCATGGATGGAAATTGACATAATCAATCAAGGATGTAATGTACACAATCAATTTCCAAAGGATGGACATACACGCTGTCTCCAGTCTCTGCTAGTACAAACCACGCTGCAGTGAATGATCAAAGTCTGAGAACATCTGTAAGATAAATACCAATGATGGAATTTCTGGGTCAAGGGGACGTGCGTGTGTTATTTTGAATGATCTTGCCCAACAGTCCTTGATCCAGGCTACGTCAGTCAACCCTCCCCCTGGCTAGATGGGAGAACGCTCTCTCTCTACGCCCCTGGCAGGACAGTGCGGTACCAAACTTTCTAATCTTTGCTGATCAGAGTTGAGAAACCATCTCATTACAGCCTTAAGGGGGCTGCCTCCTAGTATGAGTAAGGTCGAGCACCTTTCCATGTGATTAAGACAGTTTAAGAACTCTCTGTTCACACCCTTTGCCCACTGTTCCAATAGGTTGTTGTTTCTCTGGACTGTTGAAGCTCCTTAACCAGGAAGAAACTTAACCTGTTACTGTGATATGAGTGCCAGGTACCTTTTCTTGGGCATCGTGGTTAGTCTTTGGAGTAGACTTACAGTGAGGATTTGGGTCACACAAAATTTGATTACTTTTATTTAATCAAAATGTTCAGTCTGTTCCTGGGAGTAAGGACGCCCCCACACTCTTAGACGATTTAGAAACGTCCCCCATATTTCCTTCTAGTCATTATATATTTTAACTCCGTCGTGTGTAAATCTTTGAATTTATCTAGAGTTTTATTTGGGTGTGAGGTATGAAGATCCTATTCTATTTTTTGGCACAATTTCCAGAATAACCCCTCTCTCCCACTAATTTGGAAGGCCATCGTTGTCATATACTAGATGCCTGTGTGCTGGGGGCCTGTCCTGAATTTCCTATTCTACTCCACTGACCTGTCCATGCACCTGCCAGAACTATACTGTTTTCATTAGGACAGTTTTCTTTGAAATCGTTAACGCTGAAACACACAAAACCCTTTATAGTAAAGCTTCCTCTCGTCCGTGCCTGGAATTCCTGTTTTGCAGATAATGATAAAAGCAAATGAAAACATGTGCCCCGGCGTTCGCAGCCAGAAACCGGAGACGTGGGATCTGAAGAGAATCCGTAGAATTCCAGAGTCCACGCCCTCAACCACTGTGCTTCTGGCCACTCCGGCATAGCCCACGTAAGGAGGTGAATCTCACCTGAGATCCTTCCTGCACATGCGCTGTACCCAAATCCCCATCCATCCACATCCACCAGCATCTACAACCATCACTAAATGGCAGTCAGGGGGATACTGACTCATCCATCGACATTTTAGGAAAAAACAGCAGGGTCACAACGGATTTCTTTAAACTGTGACGTGGGTCACGCTGTCCTATCCAGAGCCAACTTATCCCTCAGAGCCCAGACCAAGGAAGCAAAGTCTGCTTCAACCAGCCCAGCTCCCACTGATTCCCCGGTGATTAGTCTGAGGACTTACCACCCGATGACAGAATGTCTTATTTTCTCGCCTATTTTTATTTTCGACATTCTCTTTTTTCCAAATACGACTCTAAGCGCCTTAGTACCTGGAGGTTTTGTCTTCTAAGTGTTCCTCGCACCGCTGACGCTCAGTATATACTTGACCGCCACACCTGATTTTCAGTATCTGAGATGTGAATGAGTAATCACATTGTCTCTAATGCTTTGGCAAATATATTAAGGACTCATTAGAAGTGGCTTAAAAGCACTTGCTTCTACAATCAATTTGTGTCCCTATAATAAATGCATTCATTTCTGCAACGTTTACCAAAACAAGAGTGGCAACCAATTTCTTTCATGTTTTCCTTGGTTAATTTCAACTCAGCCAAGATTTAAGAGGCTGCTAAGTACAAGCACTACAGTGACAGAGGACAGATAAGCTTCATCTCGTGTGACAATTCGGATCCGTTAGCAGAGGGCACCCTTGGGCCCTGGGTTGACAAACCCTCAGAGACAGCACTTCCATAGTTAATCATGTCTGCCACACGGGATCCACTTGTCACGTGTGATTTAAGGAAACGCACTGGTTTTCTAACAAAGCAACAAACCGATTCTCTAATATTTAAACAGAGGAAAGAGAATCTTCGTATAAGGAAACGGGAGTTGGACTGTGTCGCCTGTACTCTTGGCCTGCAAGATGACCTTCTCCATGGAACCGAGGGCCCGGCGACCATCCTGCTCTGCCTACCCCTGTAGTATTCCGCTGCTCTGCTCTCTAGCTGTTGGCGGACTTTGCTTCCACAGACGTGCTGTCCCTACAACCATGGTGTCCGGGGCTACGGTGGATACTAAACTTAAACTTCACTCCTAATACTCTGCGCTCGGCCTTATGGTCCCCCTTAGTCCAAAACAGGACGCTGATGATTTACATAGCCTATCGTTTCCGTTGAGATTGTTTCCACTATCAGTGAGCTGCAATTTATATCCGCTCTGGGGCACCTGAGTGGCTCAGTCGGTTGAACATCCGACTTTGGCTCAGGCCGCGATCTCACGGTGCGTGAGTTCCAGCCCCACATCGGGCTCTCTGCTGTCAGCACGGAACCTGCTTCGGATCCTCTGTCCCTCCTCTCTCTGCTCCTCCCCCGCTCGCACTCCTTCTCTCTTAAAAATAAGTAAACATTTAAAATACGTACGTAAATACATTTATATCTGCTTAGCGACCGTACAAGCTACTGCAACTCTAGCGACCTACCAGGGCTTCTGTTCCATTGTACGGTGTCAAAGTGAAAGCATTTGCAAAAAAGCGAAGCTGAGGAAAAGAAAACGACAGTTATTTTGTGGTGATTTAGAGGAGTCACCAAAGCATTATTCACTCACATACTGAAAAAAGGTTAACTTGCATTTCGTATCACTGAACACTTAAGTATCACAAGTCTAGAAAAGAAATATCACATAATCGCCATCACTCTGAGCCAGCCACTTTTAACACGGAGGCGTATTTCCTTCTCATCTTTTCCCCTTGCCTGCCACAACAGAGGGACGTTTTTTTGCCAGAGCTCTGCGAGAGAGAAACCTTTCCCGTAAGCAAGCATTTTCTAACGTGTACTGTGGAAACTCTGGTCCTGCCACGTGCCCAAAGCGCAAAACAAAAACAAATGAGCAAAAACATGGTTCCGTGGTCACACAATGCACAGCCATTCCCTTCTTGTGGGAACTTTCAATGCATTGACAGCTCAGAGAAATCCACTTTAACGTCACCTAACACAGATTTCCCCAAATTATGCCATCCTAGAACTCTTGGGAGCTACGATGCATGATCAAAGGCTCATTCCCTTAAAGAGAAGGGGCCATTCAGATGGGTGGTGCTGCGAGAGACGTAGAGGTTCCTTACTAAGGAACCTCCGACGAAGTGAAACCCTGCCACCTTCTGGTTCAACTGCTTAGATCATTTCCCAACCCTTAAACACACCTTTTGGGTCCGCAGTCGAAGAGAAAGTAGGAGCAGAAGTGTCTGTCACTCACCAGCCATATGATTGGCATCAGCAGTGTCCACACAAAGGGAGGGAGAATTCCACACGTCATATTGGTCACCATGGTACCCGGGCACACCACACTGGAATACAGACCCTGGGAGCAGAGACAGGAGCAGTCGTAAGACTCAAATTCCGTGCATACCAACGCAGCCCATCTACATGCTCCTGAATGCAGGAGAGACGCCAATGAGCCAGGAAGCCAGGGCGCGGAGGGTTTGTGCTCTGAGCTGCCCTCGAAGGTGGGCAAGCCATTTCGGCGTAAGAATCACGTGCGGAGAGCTCGCTACGGAGAGGCACTCAGGATGCAAAAACTAGTTAAGACAGGGTCTCTGCTCTCAAGAAACTCCCAGTACAAAGAACAGCCACGCTGGAGGCTGGAAGAGAAAAGCAGGATCCGGTTACCCGAGTCTGCGACGTGTTGGCGTAATCGAAGGCCAGTTTATTGATCGTAGTAAGTCCTGAAGATGAAGAAGACATTTCCAGTACAGTGTCTGCCTTCAAGAAGTTTCTGATCTACACGTCACAGACAGCCAAACCTAAAAGCCTGGGTCTGCCCCCCACAGGCACATAAGAAGAACACCTCTGGCTCGAGGGGGGAGCTCGTGCCGTGAGAGGGGAATGGAGGGTTGCGTGTGGCGCCACAAAGACACTGCTCGCGCAGCCAGCCCTCCATCAGCTCCCTAGCCCGGCACCTGTCATTTTAGAAAGATCTGCCCTAGGAAGAGAGCCCAGCTACCAGGAAGGGCTTTACTAATCCCTGCAGCACTGGGATTCGTCTTGCTAGTTTATTCAGGTCAATTTTTACTACATTTTACCTCACGTAGCTGCTGACCATTTTAACTCCTACTTTTCTCGCTTGTAATTTTATGTTTTCTTTTAAAAGAAAATAGGACACATCAGTGTACCACCAACTGGTCAGTGGACAGGAAGCACCCTGGGTAACAGAAGCTAGAGTTTTGCTTTCTTTATTCAGAGCTGCAGAGGTCTGGTGGCGCCTGCCACAGACAATCCAATGCCCAGGGATCCTGTGGTCCACCAAAGGTCCCCTGAAAACAGTTAAGAGCCTGGACTCATCAGCGACCCCAAATTCTCCCCAAGAAAGTAACATAGCTCCCCCCCGCAGATAGCTGAGGAGGATTTCTTATTCTGGCAGCTAGCTAGGAAGTCAGGGCCTACTCAGTCCTAAGCGAAGAAATCTGTGAACTGAAACCCAAGGTCCCTGAGACACGTGATGTTCTAACGTTGAGCAACAAAAGAAACAAACAAGGAGGCAGCCTCGTCCAAGAACACGGTCCCCCCACACGTCACAGGGAATCAGCTGTGAGGACCTGAGTGGTTCGGAGACGTGTGTGACGGGTCATTAATGAAGGATTAAACTCTACCAAGTAGCCGGCACGGACCCGCCAGCATTTCCAGTGCTACGAGCCTTTAAAAGGATGGAGTTCTCCCGGGGCCCCTGGGTGGCTCCGTCGGTTAAGCATCCGACTTCGGCTCAGGTCATGATCTCGCGGTTCGTGGGTTCGAGCCCCGCGTCGGGCTCTGCGCTGACAGCTCGGAGCCTGGAGCCTGCTTCCGATTCTGTGTCTCCCTCTCTCTCTGCCCCTCCCCCACTTATGCTCTGTCTCTCTCTGTCTCTCAAAAATAAATAAATGTATATATATAAAAAAGGAAAACCAATCATACAGATGTTAGAAGGCAGCAGCATTAGCCAAAACTCCCTTTCTTGTAAAAGATGAAATCCCAAAGCTTACTGGACAATTAAAACATACGCAAAGTCCCAGAGCATTTTACGAAAAGAGCAGCTAATCCACTCTGACCTTGTCCCCGAAAGGGAGCTGCCAGAAACAAGCAGTTGTGACAACTTTTTAAACATCTCAAGAAACCTCAGAAGGAGGCTAACAACTAGACCAACACACGGACTCAAGAAATAATAATAACAATAATAATCCTGATGATGATGGCCATACAAACACGTACAAGCACAGGTGCACACACATAGACCACACGCCTTCTGTACACCCGGGGCACCTCCACACGTGCACACACCACCTACACGATCACATTCACATCTGCACACACCTGCAAACCCGACATGTGCGTGTGGGCAGGCACACCCTCGTGTGCACACACGTGCAGACGTGCTCATGCACAAGCACATTCCGAGACCACGGCTGCGACTGCATCACACCCGGCCCCTCTTCAACCCTCCTAACGAATCTGTGAAGCAGGCACTGTTTTTCAGATGAGGAAACTGAGGCACGGGGAGATGAGATAATTTGTCCAAGGATTCCAATCCGGTTCTAGGGGAACGTTCTCAGCTTCGACTCTTCACTGAGAGGCACGGTTCTAGGACCCGGACCACAGAAGAGAGAGCTCCACCTGACAAGGTGTCCATTCCAGAATAAACCAGGTCTAGACTATCACAGAAGGCCCAGACTATGGGGGCGCCTGGGTGGCTCAGTCGGTTAACTGGCTGACTCTTGATTTCGGCTCAGGTCACGATCTCAGAGTTCACGAGTTCGAGCCCTGCATCAGGCTCTGCGCTGACGGTGCGGAGCCTGCTTCAGATCCTGTCTCCCTCTCTCTGCCTCTCATCTGCGTGTGCTCTCTCTCAGAAATAAATAAATTAAAAAAAAAAAAAAAAAAGCCTTAGACTATTTCTGACGTATCATCAGAGAAGGTCCAGCAAGGGCAGACAGCTCCTTGGTTATCTTTTTCTCTCTCCTTTCTCTGCAACCCTAAGCCTGGCCCAGTGCCCTACACGCGGTAGGTCTTTTGTAAATATTAGTGGAATTAAATTTCCCCACAGTCCCACACTCAAACAGCAGAGTCAAAGCAAACAAAGGAAAATGCCATGGGAAAGACTGGAGATTTTCAGTTAAGATTTTAGACCCGAACAAGGGAGACATTCAGAGCAGCAGTGAGTTCCAGACCACAGAGGCCACAAGGAGCCAGTGAGACTGACAAGGGTTGCCTTCTGCAAAGACACACCCCCTAAACCCAGCGTCCTCATAAAGACAGAGCTCTGGAGCGTCACCCAAGCCCACTGTGCAGAAGGCTTTGTCACCCCTGGCTGTCCTGTAGCACCTGATATGGCAGACACTGGGACATGGTTTAGTGGGAAAGTTCCAACCTACAGTCACACGGCCCTGGGCTCAACTCTGAGCTCTACCATTAGTAACGAGTTGTGCGTGACGGCTGGGGGCAATCACCTAACCCTCATCTGAAGATGGGGATACTCAGACCTACTGTCCGCACTGTCCCTGGGACAGGAAAGGCATTGAATGACACACACAGGTAAGGATACAGCACCTGAAACGCAGCAGGTGCTTCACAGTAGGTACTCGCATCATTCGTGGGTCCCGTTCTGCTGCGGAAGCCAGAGCTGCCGAGGAGCTACGGGACGGCGAATGAATGCCCGTGTACCCAAGGCCAGGAGCTAATTATCTCTGCCCTAAAACTTTTACACGCACCACCTGTCACTCCTTTTCATGTCTTCTCTTGTCTTCACGGCAATCCTGCTCAAGAAACAGTACTGCATCTTCTAAGTGACAACAGTTAACAGAAAGCCAAGGTGACCAGGAAATCAACTGTAGTTCAGAAATCACCACCCTGCCATGTCTGCGTCACGGAGACAGGACTCACCCGCGAGTTGAAGTTCCTGTTCACAGCCACGCTGAGCAGGTCAACCGCGTACTTGGAGGAGCTGTAGGGCTCCTGGCCTCTGCTGTGTTGGATGTCCTCGAGGCAGAAATTCGATTTCCTTGCATTGCGAGACGATGTCCAGATAAGCTGGGAAGGACTGTCACTGTGACAGAGGAGAGGTGCCAGTTCCTGAATCTGAAGGAGATTTAAAAAAGAACAAAAAAGGAACAAAAAATGGATCAAAATCTACCGGAGGCGTACAGGGCAACAACCGGGAAACTACTATAAATGTATGCAGGAACTGAACAGGTAGGTCGTTGCTGGGGCGGCTCTCACAGACACGCGAGAGAGGAGGCCAGAATGATCCATGTGGAAATGAGTTCGAGACATCAGACGAACTGATGTTTAGCTTCATAAAGATACAGATGGTTACATATAAAAATATTTATAACATCTACTATAACATCACTATAACATATACTAACATATACACGGGTTACTATGCACGGATTCTCTCCCTGCTCCATCAGCCTAGAAGCTACTGATGCATCAATAGCAACGAGCCCTCGAATCTTGGTTTCTAATACCACTGTCCAGCAAGAGGAACCAGATCTCCTTAGAGAAAACTCGGATTCTAGGACTGGGGCAGGAAATGTACCGATGAGCCCACAGCATCGTGCAGTGCCAGAACGGGCATGCTCAAAACATAAACGGGAAACCATGACAATGAGGCTACATCAAAGACATGCAGGGTCCAACAGAGAGCACCCCCAATGGCCCAAAGGGACACAACTTGAGCAAATCATTTTTTTTGCACAAAATACGGTATTTACAACTCAAAGTAGGAAATGAGTATCCACAAGCCCACGTGAATATAATAAATGATTTTTTTTAGCTTTTTTGAGATCAAATCAACCAAGAAATGATTGAATAAAGAATTAAATGGGGGGGGGGGCGCCTGGATGGCTCAGTTGGTTAAGCATCCAACTCCAGCTCAGGTCATGATCTCATGATTCATGAGTTCAAGCCTCACATCAGGCTCTGTGCTGACAGCTCAGAGCCTGGAGCCTGCTTCAAATTCTGTGTCTCCCTCTCTCTCTCTGCCCCGACCCTACTCACTCTCTCTCAAAACTAAATAAATGTTAAAAAAAAAAAATTAAAAAAAAAAAAAAAAGAATTAAACGGGGAACGGACAAATCTTTCTTGCAGAAAGCTTCCAGATAATTTAGGTAGCTAATCGACCCTTCAGGGGGTCAAACACAACCTCTTAAGTGTGAGCTACACACACTAACTCTCTTCCAAAGAGTACAATATGGAAAAGGAGAGAAAAACCAGAGAGGAACTTGACAATGAGAAACCTGACCGACACTACCTTGAGCCAGGGGATGGAAGAGAACATCAATGCTGATAAGCCACGATGACAGTTCACACCCTTGATATTATGTGACGAGAATGGTACTTAACCTCTGTGGTCCTCCTCCCACACATGACTCAAGTCTAACCACGAGAAAAACTTCAGACAAATCCCAACTGAGGGCTGCCTACAAAATACCTCAGCAGTGATCCTCAAAACTGTCAAGGTCATCAAAACCAAGGGCAGTCTGAACAACTGTCACAACCAAGGGGAACCTAAGGGGACAGCTACTAAATGTACTGTGGTATCCAAGATGGGATCTTAGAAAATTGAAGAAATCTGAATGAAGTTTGGACTCCCGCTAATAATAATGTTGGTTCTCAGATTGCAACAAATGTACTACATCAAGGAAAGGTGTTAAATAAGACAGGAAACTGGGGGTCCAGGAACTCTCTGTACTATATTTGCAATAATTCTGTAAATCAAACTATTGGAAAACAAACAAAAAACTTACTAAAGAAAAACCTAGGAAAGTTTCCAGATGCGCTCCATCCACATTTGTGATGAACAAATAAATCAAATGCAAGCAAAGAAACTCAAAAACCCGAGATTAAATCAAGTTAACTGGTACCACTCTGTGCTTGGAACTTCACGGAAATTACCTCTATACTTTGTAACGATCCTAAAAGTTTGGTCATGTTGCATATGGATCAAACTTGGGATGGATCCATTTATAAAATGCACTGACACCTGGAAACTAGAATCCAAGTTTGTGTTCCATAGAAAGTGGTAAGATTCTTAAACCTATTTGAAGACAGTGGGAAGCATTCTAAGCCTCCTGATTATTTTATTAGACAAATCAATTTCCAAACTCCAGCTGCCTTGCCCACCTGTCAAAGGATCCACAGGCTGGGTCGTGTCACCAGGACACCTATGCTAACTCTGCCCACGGCCACCACTCTCCTCCGCCATTCCCCTCACCCAGATGACCCCAATACTTGATCTTCTGAACAACCTAATTTTTAAACACTAGACTCATCAAAAAACTCACAGAGTCGTAATAGCAATAATTATCTTCTATCGTTATCGATTAATTTAATAATTCAAGAAGAGGGCAAAGAACGAGTATTATAAAAAGATACAGGAAATACTAGATAACTGATCTGTGGAAAGGTATAAAAACAAAGACCAGACAAGAATTCAATCCCGTTCTGACTTTACGTGTTAACGAACTTTTGCCATTGAAAAAGTAACACCACATCGCATTAAATAAACAGCACTAAAGGTTATAGACTGAAACATGAAACTCCCCCTCCTTGCTGATACCCTGGTACCCGAGTTCATCAAGGTGACCAGTGCTCCCAGCTTCCTCTGTATCATTCTAGAAATATTATACACATTTATCTACACTCTGTGAGGATACATCTTCTCCTGTGTTTACATACATGAGACCACACTATACACATTATGCCTCGCTAGTCCTTCTTTATGATAAAATGCTAGAAGCCGTCCCACAGAAGTGCAAAATATTTATCACGTGTCTTTGAACGGGTCCATACTGTTCCAGAGTTTGGCTACACCTTCATTTATTGCAAATACAGGCTGGTGCTGAAAGAGGTCCAATTTTAAGGGAAATTAGGCTTAAGGTGGAGACAGGTGGTGGCAAATAAAAAGGTGTCAGAAATACAGGTTCTGCGCTGGCCAACCCAGCATCAGGAGTCCCTGCAACACCAAGGAATTACAGGCAACCAGCAACGTGGTCTGGCATTACTTCACGCACAGTAAAGCTGTCCCATGGGGTCAAGCCTGAGGCAAGAGCCCTGAACAAGCCAGGCAAACTGCACACCTCCCGCTTAACTCCACGCGCGTGCCTGGAACTGTAACGCAGTATAGACACCCAAGAATCTGCAGTCACGATAATAAAAGATCGGGTATGAATTCCCATTTAACAATGGCTTGCCCTTGGTGGGCTTGCCCACCACCCCATCCTGTCTGATGCCAAGCCAAGTGTCAAAGAACATTCAGAACAGGACTGGTATACTTTCTCACAGTTCTGCGCACGCGTGCACGCACACACGCGCGCGCGCACACACACACACACACACACACACACACACACACGCCGTGTGCCTCTTTCGCGCTTTTCCCTCCACTCTCTAGAGCCAATGTCAAAAGAAAAAATTAATGTATCAATACACTGCTTTAGGGAAGCAATGTTTTCAGAGAGTACAGCGATCATCCTATTTAAGTACTCGACGACTTAATGCTAGCCAGGAATTTGTGAGCTGAACAAAGAGCCCTGGGCTGCAGCCATGTGAGCCTTCAAGGTTACAACACTAACGTGGGCCGAATGAGCCTCAAGTCTTTTTACCAGGATGAAGTGGCCAAAGACGTTGGTCTCAAACACCTCCTGGAGCCCGTCGGCAGTGATCTTATCTTCCTGGGTCAGCAATCCTTCAGCTGTGGAGAACATATGAATCACTTTTCTGAAACAGGAGAAGACAAGTGTATGACTTTTAAAAGCTTCTTTAACTGAAGATCCTGAAAAACGCTCCCTGCTGCCCCTCCCCTGCCCCAAAACTACATTTTCCTTGATCCTATAACATCAGGAATAAAAACGTGGGGTTCCTGGGTGGCTCCGCTGGTTAAGCAGCCGACTCGACCTCGGCCCCAGTCATGATCTCACGGTTCGTGAGTTCCATCCCCGTGTCGGGCTCTGTGCTGACAGCGTGCGGGGCCTGCTTGGGATGCTCTCTCTCCTTCTCTCTCTGCCCCTCCCCCACTCTGTCTCTCACAAAATAAGTAAACATTTTTTTAAGGTTTTTTTTTTAATGTTTTATTTATTTTTGAGAGCCAGAGAGACAGAGCACGAGCTGGGGAGGGGCAGAGAGAGAGGGAGACACAGAATCTGAAACAGGCTCCAGGCTCTGAGCTGTCAGCACAGAGCCCGATGCGGGGCTCGATCTCATGAACCATGAGATGGTGACCTGAGCCAAAGTCGGACGTTTAACCGACTGAGCCACCCAGGCGCCCTAAATGTTTCTTTAAAAAGAATAAAAATATCGATTTCTCGGACTGAGTCACGGTGAGTGCATAAGACACAAAAATGCTTCCTTTCTCCCAATTCAGAGACATATTTACATACCTCTAACTCCTACCACCAACAGGAACCTGACACAAAAAACCTGCTGCTAAAAGTCTCTTCACCTTTTCCCGCATTAGGGTGCAGGTGAACCTCTGTGGGGAAATAACAGCCATGCCAAGGGGAAAATGTCTCACCCCAGCACAAACTGATGTTTAACTGCGAAAGTTACACAGGTTAGTTTTCTACGGGGAATTCCTGAAGCACCCAACACATTAACACGGTGATTTGCCACGAGATCAACTTATTAGGTCAAGACCAGCATGTGTGTGTGTGTGTGTGTGTGTGTGTGTGTGTGTGTGTATGTGTGTGTGTGTGATGGAAGAGAAATAAAATAAAAGTAGCAACGTAGTAAGGAGCGTGCAAAAAGAGTATGAATATCTATTTATAAGTACACGAGGTCACAAAATAAGGTATATTTCTTACTACAGGTCACGGTCAAACACTTCTGGAGCCACTGTGCTACTCCGTATAGAGAATCTCCCAGGGGCACCTTTAGCTGGGCGCGCTTCCCAGCCCCCCGGGCAAAGCACCTGCCACAGAGCTGGGAGATACTTCCAAAGCAGGTCTCGTGGATACTGGAGTCTCGCGGACAATGCTGCCTGATTCTGAAATGTTCTTGCTGCTAATCACACCCAGGCAGACTAGAAATGCACCTTCTGAAACATCCAGCCGTCTGGAATGTCCTGGAGACCTAGAACACCCCGAGATCCAGGACTTCCAGCCTCTCCCACAAAAGACGGATGCTTTTCTTTCACGATGCGGCTGCAACACTTCCTGTCTCGACTCTTCTCCACCGCCCCTCAGCCCCCTAACTTAACCTGCCGAGGGCAAAACCAGGCAAAAAAAGGAACGGGTTCCTTCCACTGGGTTCATCTAGAAATTGAACATTACCTTGAAAAGAGGCCAGAGAAAAGCGCTTTGATATTTAGCTGTGGGTTGGGCATGATCCCAGCGTTCAGATAGACATAGTCTAATCTCTGAAACCTGCAAGGAAAACACCACGATAAGACGGTTCATTATCCCGAGAGCAACTGGAATAAAGAAAGCCTATGAGGGACAGAAAACACTTTCTGAACCAAAAAAAGCGGCCACAGCCAGTTGAAGGGAATGTACAACACATCACACATTACACCCACTTCTTTCTCAACGGTTTCTCTTTAGCCACAAGAAATATCTGAGTATTCTTTTTTTTTTTTTTTTTTGACGGTGGCTGCAAACAGAATTTGGGGAGCTAGGCTGGGTTTTGAAGTTACATCTCAGATCAACACTCCTCCCACCTCCGTCCTCCCAATTAGGATCTGCACACGGCCACCCTCGGTCTACTAAACCAACTCTCCTTCTGGTCTTAGAAACATTTTGCCTTTTTTTTTTTTAAAGAGTCACAGGGGCGCCTGGGTAGCTCAGTCAGTTAAGCGTCCGACTTCGGCTCAGGTCATGATCTCACGGTCCGTGAGTTCGAGCCCCGCGTCGGGCTCTGTGCTGACAGCTCGGAGCCTGGAGCCTGCTTCGGATTCTGTGTCTCTCTCTGCCCCTCCCCCGTTCATGCTCTGTCTCTCTCTGTCTCAAAAATAAATAAACATTAAAAAAAAATTAAAAAAAAAAAAGAGTCACATCTTCCCTGTTGATAGGTAAAATTTATATCATATTGATAATCGCCCAATCTGATCCATTAATGCTGGAACCTGAATGCCAAGATATCTACTGAAGCAAAAGATGCATGTGGAAACCTGTCACTGTTCGTGGCCGGCTCCTCTGTATCACAAGATGAGGGGGGCTCACAAGAATACAACGAGATTACGGAAGCTGAATGGGGGGAAGGCACATGTCATGGAACCCGCCATGGAGAGAACAGTGAAATGTGGACTAGAGGGAGCACTTTCATATTGAAACCCCATGTGAGACTTAATGTAGTGTACTCCTCTTGAGCTAGGGGCAAGCCTGCCCTCGTGACACTCACAGACACCATGAATATTCAGAATATCCCCTAGACTTCTGCGCATTACACGGTCTCCGTGCCCTCTTGTGTGCGGCCCAAGACAACACGGGCCGTAGCTACTAAAGCTGGGACCCTAAAATACATCCACGCTCACCAATTCAGATCCCACACAAACATTTCTTGATCAGTCTACAAGTGATGAACAGCCAAATGACTCTAATTACTACATTTACTGTTTAAAATCCTGACGTGGAAGGGGTGCCCGGGTGGCTCAGTCGGTTGAGCATCCGACTTGGGCTCAGGTCAGGATCTCACGGTTCGGGAGTTCCAGCCCCGCGTCGGGCTCTGTGCGGACAGCCCAGAGCCTGCTTCGGGTTCTGTGTCTCCCTCTCTCTCTCTGGCCCTCCCCTGTTCACCCTCTGTCTGTCTGTCTCTCTCTCAAAAATAAAAAAGTTATAAAAAATTATTTTTAAACATGCTGACGTGGATACTACTGGACCATCCACATAAGCACCAGTCATGTGGGCCCATCTATTGTTGGATGTTCCGTCACCTAATTTGCAAACTTCCATCTAAGAACATGAACACATCTTGCTAGGAATGGAAAGGAAATGTTTAGCAAAGGGTGGAAATTGCACCAGAATGCCAGATTCAGGTCTGGCTTCAGTAAAATGGCATACTCACCACTCTCAAAGATTAAGTGACGGAACATTAAGTGCTCTAGTCTGGATAAAATGGAACTACAATTTCTTACTGGTTTTCCTCTGCACGTAGCTTACAGAAGAGAGTCGTGCGGCCAGAAAACCCAGGTGTCAGGAATGGTGCTGAATTAGCCAACGGAAGGGACCTTCCCAAGCTCTCTTTGGCTCGAATTTACCTCGGGTCTACCATCATGGACAACCATTTGGGGCCATTAAGTGCAGGAGATCCTTTTTTTTTAAGGTTATTTATTTATTTTGAGAGAGAGACAGACAGATATGAGCAGCAGGGTCGGGGCAGAGACAGGATCCCAAGTGGGCTCCACACTGTCAGCGCAGAGCCCAGTGTGGGGCTTGAACTCATGAACCGTGAGATCATGACCTGAGCTGAAGTTGGACACTCAACCGACTGAGCCACCCGGGCGCCCCAGCAGATTCTTGACATAGTAATGGATATGTCTGGACACGAGCACACATCCCCAAATTTGTGACTCTCGCTACAACTATCATTTCCTAACTTTGGGAGACACCACTCAGCTCAGCAAGAGCTGTTCTGCTGATGAAATAAATACATCAAAGCTGCACAAAATGCTGACGGCAGACACGTATTACCTTTGTGCTCCCTTCTACCTTACTGCCCTGCGGCCTCAAATCCCTGCAAAATCACTACAACTCAAACTAAATGCTAAGTCACGAAGCTTGTGATAACTAAACATCTTGAAACTTTGAAGGCAACTGAGAAAAGTCAATACTATGAACGTTACAACTTAAAATCTCGAAAGTCAACTGTACTAGCACGGGCTACTCTTAACTGAGGACAAAGGCTCTTCTCTGCTAAGTGAGGAAACACCACGAAATCTCTACAAAACAGAAAAGACACGCTGGCTGAGAAGGTTTGGGGAAAACAATGCCTGAAACCTGATTTGAGCTCGAAACGTCTGTCCTGACGCTAGGGTTTTTTAAATACCTTTATTGAGCGGTTTCACAGACTTGGAAAGTCAAAGTTATGGAAGAGCAGAGGATAGGAAATGTAGATATTCTCAGTTTTTTAGAAGGATGATGTGGCAGAAAATTCCAGGAGCTCAGGACTAGTGAGAAGTGAGATTTCCCAACAGGGTGAGGCTGCACCCAGAAGAGCTGGGTGAAGAAGGCCGGCTTCCACCTTCACCCTGTCCCTTGTGTCTTTGGAACAGGGACAGGCAAATGGCCAGCAATTCCCACATGCAAAACACGAATTGCATTCTTCAGTAGATGCCTTTACCAAGAAGACCTTCCTCGTTTTTACTGGACATCATTTTACTGTCCGCGGAAACAAAGTGGCTTAAGGACCTCGAGGACAGGGGTGACTGGGTGCCTCAGCCCATTGAGCGTCTGGCTTCGGCTCAGGTCATGATCTCACAGTTCGTGGGTTTGAGCCCCACGTCGGGCTCTGCTGACAGCTCAGAGCCTGGATTCTGTGTGCCCCTCCCCCGCTACTGCTCTGTCTTTGTCCCTCAAAAATGAATAAATGTTTAAAAAAAAAGTTAAAAAAAAAAAAGGACCTCAAAGACAAAAATGTTTGAAAATTAAGTATTCCACATATCTCCGGGGCTCAGTACAGACCGGTGCAGGGCTCCTGACCTTTTTGGATCATAAATTCTTCCTAGAATTTAAAATTTACAAAAAAAAAAAAAAGCATGCCATCTTTCCCCAGAAAACAAATGCACTGTGCACCTGTATGCAATTTTGTGCACACTTTCTAGGGAGTTATACGTCCAAGGACCCTATTCCTTCATACACCAAATATTTCTCAGATACCTGTTATACGCCAATTACTGTGTCGATGTGAACAAATCTTTATGGACCTGTGGGGGAAAAAATCTCCGAAGAAACAGGATGCAGACGTGGGCTCTAAGACCAACCCAACCGACAGGAAGTCCAACCACCTTCTCAGCCACATTCCTCTTATCTCTGCGTCTCAGGCTCTTCACCTGGTAAATGTCAACACCTGTCCAACCTACTTCATGCAGGTGTGACACAGAGGAAAGATACAAAAACCGCATTCAGAAAGGAATCACCTTGCTGTCCACGCAACTGACCACACATCAAGGCGTCCTCATAAATTCATCCCCGTGAGATAATCACGATTATGACTGAGCACGAAGGTGCGGTGAGTCTCTCCATACGGATCTCCCCGGCACGACTACGGCTTGCGCCGCGCCTGTTTCTTTCTAGGTTTCCCTACCCTTTTCTATTCTGTTCGCCGCTGTGTGACGCAATCAGGTGAGAGAAAACCCATCAGCAAGAGGCGTACCTTTGCTTGAGCTCCCGGGAAGCCCGGAACACCGACTGCAGGTCGCTGACATCCACCTGCACGATGCTGACCTCGGCGAGGGGGCGAGAGGCCAGCAGAGCCGCGCGGACCGCTTCCGCTTTGCTCCCGTTCCTGCAGGCCAGACACAGGTGCAGCTCGTGGTCCTCCTCCAGCAGCCGCTTGCAGAGGGCGAGGCCAACGCCGCTGGGGGTCAGTTCGGACACGGAATATGCGTTAATTCAGGCGGTGCCACAGAGGCCTTTCCCTCCGGTTCAGAGAGCCGACCTTGTCAACGTGAGCTCCGATGAGGGGCCCGGGCGGGGAAAAAAGACTCAAAAACTATGAAAAGAAAGGAACCCCCTACCCCAACTGAATAGTCAGTCCCTCTCTCAGGACGCTGTCCCGTGTGTTTCTCTCATTCTGCAAACGCTGTCGCCCACAAATAACTGCACTGCAAATGAGAGCTGTCTTTCAATGCAGCGATTAACCTGCGAGCAGGGTTCCTTCTGGACTTGTTACGACACTCATGAACGTGATTCAGAGCATCGCCAGCAAGAGCTGAAAAGAGCATCATATGAGCTGTTTCCCGTGTGCATGTTTGACTCTGCTGTCTAGGTTCCTCAAGGGCAAGGGCTCCACGCCCCGTTGGTATGGTGGCCACTATCAGGGGCAAGAGCAGCTCCCGATAAGGACTGGATGGATCTTTCACTACCGCGGCAGGAGGCAGGTTCCTCTCAACTACTACGAGATCGAATAACCACTAGGAGAGAAAAAACCCAACGTGATTAAGTAGAAGGTAGGAAGAGGAAATACAAGATGGGCACCAGGAAAGAGGACGAGTCAAGGATAGATAAACTCCTTAGAAAAGGCATTTGAAACTGCACAGTAGGTGGGAACAGTACTCCGACCAGCCTGGCTGGGGGCGGCCGGAGCCTGGGCTTTGCCAACAGAGCATCAGGTATATTTACACTTGTTCCTCCTCACTTGAGAATAGCAGGTCTTTATGATAATTATCCAATTGCATCCATCACAACGTATGCGAAAGAAGCAAACATACAAAATCAACTCGGGTCACTTCAAGGACAGCTTGGGAAGCCCCGAATCCGTTGTTGAGGGCACTGAGGAGAGGACACGCTAAACCAGGCCACTCACAGACACCTGCCACGCTGGCTTAGCTAATAGGGATGCGGCTAGGTAGCCCCGAGTGGACGGATTTTAGATGACATTGGACATATCCCCTGCCTTCATCCCTCCCCACTGCAACGGGCAGGAGAATGGCTGGGGCTGGGGGGGGGGGGGTGTCGCCTCCACACGTTCTTCACATTAGTGCAAAGAGAAAACAGAGGGGGCGGAGTCCACGCGGGCAACCCTGGAATAACTAGAAACGGGCGGTGATGGTGCTGTGCGCGCCTCCCGGGACTTTGCAGAAGACGGTTAGTTTTGTAACAGTGTGTGCAGGCGTCCAGCTCTGCGCTGGATGGAATGACACACCCCACCCCCACCCCGTCCTCCTGCTCACGGGTGTCGACACATATCCGGGGTGCAGCGTCCTGCACAGACAGGACACCGGGACTACAAGACGGACCAGGTGCAGGAGGCGGGGGTCGGCGTGGAGAGCGCCCCTGTCCCGGACACCAACAGGACCCCCGCGACGCCCCCAGGCTGCTTTTCCGCCGTCACGTTCAATTCCGGCACCGGCTCCCGAGCCCCCTGCGCGGCCGGACGCCGGGACGTCGCGCGCCGGGGACCCGGGAACAGCGGGGCAGGTGCTCGCGCGAGGTCCCACCGCGCAAGGCCGGGGACGCGCGCTCCCGGGGGCGGTCGCCGGCGGTGGCCCGCCCCGTACTTCCTGCTCCCTGAGACCCCTGACCCGCCGCTGCCGCCGCCGCGATCGCCGAGGACGCCTCACCTGCTCGCCCCGGTGACCAACACCGCTTTCCGCATGGTCTCCCACCCCGCCGCCCAGCCGCGGAGCCGGCACCCGCCACTGCCTCGCGAGCAGTGGAAACCAGAAGCGCTCCTCGGCCACGCCCACGCCGCTGCTGTCCAATCAGGACCCGACGGTGCTCCCCTCGCGTCATCGGCTCTTCTCCAATCGCGGCCGGCGGTGCGCTCTAGGCGCCGGGCCCCGTGTGGGGTGAGGTAGGCCGAGGGGCGGAGCCGCACCCGAGCCAATCCGGACGCTCGTCGTCCCACCCTAGCTCAGGTGTCCCGCGGGACCCACCCGGCTCCTGCTGCACCTGCCCTTTGCTGGGTCGGGCTTTCCCCCAGCAGAGCACTGGGGCGCGGGATGCGTGGCAGGCACGGGATCTGTACCCTGGTGCCCCCGCCTGGCCTCTATTGCAGGAAGGCCTCAGGATGTTTGCACCAGAACTCCTTGTTTTAGAGAAAAGATTTGGGTCTAGGAGTTAAAGTTTGGGTATTGTCATCTACTTCGTTTTCTACTCCTTTTGGGATGTGTAGATCCAGGCACTGTGCCACTTTACAGACAAGCTTCTGGTCCCAGACCTGCTGTTCCTCTAAAAAAAAAAAAAAAAAAAAAGTCCTCTTTGGAAAAATGAACATTGATTTCCTTAAAAATTTTTTATACAATCATGGATGAGTTGCCAGTTTTCAAAATTTGGAACGTCTATGAACCTGAGAACCTAAGAACTTCATAGGACATTATCAGTGGTGTACTATAAACTACTTCAGTGCTTCTCAAACTCTGTGATAAACAACCCCTTTTGTTTTTCCCAGCCATCCCAGATGGGTACTCCTGAAAAATACGAGAGCAATGAGTTATGAGAAAAATGAAATAAAAGGCAAAGGATGCACAATTCAAGCCCGGATTTTTTTATTATTAGATTTAACACATAAAAGAGTCTTCTGCCCAAGTGCTATTAAAGTTTCTAATGCTTAATCCAGGTTTCTATATTTATCGTGCATTGGTAACAAGGTGACCATCACTAGTCCGGTTCACGCTAAGGAACTCGGCACATCATGTATCTAACTCTAGGGAACACGCTTTAATCTACTTCATGGCCTCTGTAACAGTTTCAATTATTTATACACAGCAATGATCCCCGAGCAATTTGAGACTGATATAATCTATACTGTCTTTTGAAATCATAGAGGTCTTGATTAATTTGATATTGTAACAGCACTCCAACCGGTCGTAAGAGTTAAGTTGCTTCAAGTGTATGTGCCTCTGGCCTTAAGGAGTAAAGAACCAAACTTTCCCAGAAGGTAAGACCGGACTACATTCGAAAACGGGTGCCACGGAGGCCAGCAAGTCTGTGCAGGGTCATGTTGACACATAACTAACTGCCTGGGCGCCTGCTTCTCCTGCACACGGCCCCCCTCCCTCCTCCCATGCCTTCTCCTTTAAAACGCTCCAGCTTCACCTGGATGGGGAGATGGTCTTTGAGAAGTTAGTCTACGATCTTCCCAGGTCGCTGGCTTCCTTGAATAAAGCATCCTTTGTTTCCCACCATCACTTGTTTCTCGAGTGCTGATTTCGAGTGGGGAGCAGCTGAACCCGAGTTCAGAACTGGTTCTCTGTCCACTGATAATATCAGCTAGTTTAGAAATCCCTTATCCTATACCAATAAAATTATATTAAACATAAATCCTATTATTTAAATATTGGATTCCTAAATAATCACAGTTTTTTTCAATTTTTTAGAGAGAGAGTGGGGGAGGGGGTAGAGGGGCAGAGAGAGAGAGAGAGAAAGTGAGAGAGAGAATCCCAAGCAGGCTCCATGCTCAGTGCAGAGCCCAACTCGGTGCTTGACCCCATGACCCTATGATCCTGACCTGAGCCAAAATCAAGAGTTGGTTGCTTAACTGACTGAGCTGCCCAGGGCCCCAAAACTTCGTTATTGTTCTCTGGATGGAACTCAGCTCCTACCCTTACCCCATGTTTCAACCATTCTAAAGAAACCACACTTTAACAATATTTTCTGGGAGTCCTAAGACTAAAGTTAACCCCAATCTTTACAGTCTAGACCCAAAGGCTCCTTTTAAAGTGTCCTAGGGCTCAGAAGTGACATGTAAAGGGAATACAACTCCATGTTTGTCCTGTGGCAAACTCATTCCTATGAGGGCAGGGGTGGGGGGAGGGTGCAGATTCTGAAGAGTCAGCATCACCACAATCTGGGGATGACAAGAGTACAGGACTATGAGTTAAGTGAAGGCAGGAAAAGCAGAGTGAGACGGGCAGTCTCCTACTAGCGTGATGTCCGTCCCATCCAAGGGGGAAACCTTGGTCTCTGCTTCCTTCTTTCATTTGAAGTTGGGGCTTTCAAAGTTCTTTAACATTCACGGGATGGGCTGAACCACTAGAGGGGCCAGAGTGACTAAGAGAACGGAAATCTGTTGACAACACATGTCATTGAATTTTGTATTTTAAAAAATATTTTATCACGTGTAGGACACAGCTCAGTAAAAGTTATAATATATAGTTTACTGATAGGTGAATTAGTATGACTTTCATCTTCCCAAACTAGTCATCTTGAGTTTGTATTGTTTGTGAGCTGTTTTCCTGGAAACCAGAAGAACCTGGTACACAATGATTGATCCCGTTTACCCCTGGCAAACCTTGGTCCCTTGATCACCATAGTAAATTGACTATTTACTGCCTTATAAAATAAATTTTGCTCTACCCTGAACCCTGAAACCGATCTTTGGTTTCTTTTATGGTACCTGAAACAGTCCTCAGGTAGACAAAGATCAGTAAAGTTACCTTTAGCACCCATGACAGAGCTCTATTCTGGGTCCTCAGAAACCTCTCCAGAACTAACTTGTCTCTGGTTTGCAAACAGGGTCAGAAAACAAAACAAAACAAAACAAACAAACAAACAAAACAGCTACCGTGGAGCCATGTAGCATTTCTTGTGGGTGTTTTTTATCCGTCTCCTCTTCCAATCACTGTACATCCAGCCTGGACCAAACCTGCTTTAAGAGTGGGATTTTACCCATTTCCTCACGTAGCAAGAGGTAATATGTCTTATTATAAGACATATAATCCGTAAGGAGTTATTGTTCGGTGTGATTCAAGGACCAGAAGATGAGTGTGTATATTTCTTTTTCAAATACGAAATGAATAGAAAATTGTAAGTGGCGACAAATCAGTTTGTAGTGCTCAATATTAAGCAAAATAGAGTCCCCGAAGTTGTTAGTTAAAACATAAAAGAGCAGGGGCGCCTGGGTGGCTCAGCTGGTTGAGCGTCTGGCTTCAGCTCAGGTCATAATCTCGCGGTGTGTGAGTTCGAGGCCCGCGTCGGGCTCTGTGCTGACAGCTCAGAGTCTGGAGCCTGCTTCGGATTCTGTGTCTCCCTCTCTCTCTGCCCCTCCCCCACTCATGCTCTGTCTCTCTCTGTCTCAGAAATAAACATTAAAAAATTTTTTTTAAATAAATAAAACATGGGGCGCCTGGGTGGCGCAGTCGGTTAAGCGTCTGACTTCAGCCAGGTCACGATCTCGCGGTCCGTGAGTTCGAGCCCCGCGTCGGGCTCTGGGCTGATGGCCCGGAGCCTGGAGCCTGTTTCCGATTCTGTGTCTCCCTCTCTCTCTGCCCCTCCCCCGTTCATGCTCTGTCTCTCTCTGTCTCAAAAATAAATAAAAAATTAAAAAAAATAAATAAATAAATAAATAAAACATAAAAGAGCAGACTTAATATGTGTCCTCAGAACAAATTACATACTCAGATACATGCACAGCATATACCTATGCTGTATCACTCACACCCACCTTTAAAGCTTGGCGACAGGTGTTGACCATGGAATTGGACCTCTTTGAACATCTCTGCTCTGTTACTTTTTCTCCTTTGCCTCCGACCCACTCCCACTACACAGATATTTGCATCCCTGGGCCTTTGGTACTGAAATCACACTAGATACTTTGGGGGTCTGAGTGTGCGTTCGTGAATTATTGTCCTCTGAGAATTTTTATCCATTCTCTACCATGGCCATCGCTGAAAAAACATATAATTCTTCAGAAAATTCAAAGTATAAATTTATTCTTCAGAGACCAAGAAACATGTTGTAGGGGTGGCTGGAGGGGGGGAGGGGAGGTTCATCTTAATGTGTCGTATGAAGACTCGGTCTGTATTCTGTTCATAGTTTTTGTTGCTTTTTGTATGCGTGGTCTGTCTCGAGCCAGACGATCTTTGGATTTGGGAGGGATTTCTATGTATCAGGCAAGACAACTTTGTAATAACAATAAAGCATCCTCTATTAATTCTGGACTGGACTCTCCGGAGCTGGACTAACGGGACGACACAAAACTCCAGGTCTCTAGTACGTTTGGATGTGCCAGAGACCCAGACGCTTTCCTTCCCATACACAGTCAAGGAATAGGAGACAGGCTTGCGCAAGAGACCCTCTACCGACCCCGCGCACCCCGCGCACCCCCCGCACACCCTTGGCTCTGCCCCCTTGCCCCGTCACTGCTCCAGAAAGACTGTAAGGAGTGACGATCGCAAAGCCAGGAGCCGGCGCTATTTGCACAGAAGAAGGATCCGTCAGTAGCATATTTCTTTAATCATTGTTATTTACAATTTATCATCTGACAGACTTACAGAGAATAAATAAAGAAAATATACAATTGGTATCTTGTTTCCTTTTCTAATACAGAGAATTTTACCTATTCTGTTTCGGAATGACTAGGATAGTTTTAAGCAGAAATCAATCAGTTTGCTCTTTGCCCCTTGACGAGACACATCATCCTCCAAAGCCTGCAAAATGAGGCTCAGATATTCCCTCCTCGTAGGAAGAGTGAGCCGTGTTGATTCAGAAACTCAACCCTTAGGAAGTTACCAGACAACAGGGTAGAAAAAATAGGATATCATGAGTAGTAAAGGGCATAAAATGAATAGGCTAGATTACAAACTCTTGGTGTGTTTGCAGGAATCCTCCCCAATTTCAACTATTTCCAAGCCTCTTTGCAAGAAAACAGGTTTTCACTCAAAGTAATTGCCTTATCACATTATGCTTTCCCAGTAAGTCTTTGTGCAAAGTCTCCCCTTATATGCAATTGTGAATGTGGGTAAGCACAGGCCTGCTTGGGACTTTGACCTTTCTCCTTTACAAGTTCTTGACCAGGTGTCTGCAGGAGAAACCAAAGAGCTTCAAATGGGCTGGGTTTGGGGCTCTTGCTGGGGTGCATTGCAGAGAACTGCCTTGAACTGCTGTCGAAACACCTCAAGGAATGAGGTATTTCCATAGATCAATGTCATCGTTAGAAAATATACAAACTGAGAATGAACTTCACCAGGTACAAGTCTGGGCACTTTTTTCTCTCTCTTCGTTTGAAAATAAACCCTCTACGATATAGCAAAGCAATTCTCCCTAAATTCACCCCAGTTACGCTGAATGACAAGTTTCGGTTTCTATCTTTTATTCATTCAAAAAACAACACTCAGCAAATATTTGCTGAGTGCTCACTACATGCTTGGAACTTTACAGGACACAGGCTAAGCAGTGTGAACACGGTTACCACCTTGTGACCCTTAAATAGGGCACGTTAAAGATGCCATCTCAAAACTCACAGCTGCGATCCGCAAACCCAGAGTTTCAACTGCCCCCAAAGTTGCTTCTGTGTTTACATTTAATTTGGTCCAATGTACCTGCCATTCCGTTTAAGAATTGGTATTTAGGCAAATTAAATGTCTGTACTACCCTGAAAATTGTGTTCATCACACGTTAGGGGACCCTATGCCACCGTACTCTGTTCCTTCCACAAGCCGGCCCTGGTGCCATCAACTAAGTGCCACCTAGCTCTTGACCAAAAGACCCGTTTACCCTAAGTCCCCTGCTTGCCACCATCACAAATCTTACCACTTGTAGGAACTGCAGGAACCATCTAGAACGTCCTACAACTGATTCTCTAGCCATCAAACTACGTGCGGGTCTCACTGTCTTTTGTGTTTCCAAATCCTTCTGAGTTGTTTTTGGGTTGTTCCAGAGGCTAAACAGCAAAACTAGTCAGAAAATGTGGAAGCGGTCTAGGCAGGATCTTTCTCATTGACAAAGGAACACATTAATTTGTTGTATTCTCTCTAGAATTTTGTAGGATTGTAGTGTGTTTCCTGCTGCATCCCACACAGGGCCAGGCTACAAATCAGAAAGGGATAAAGTATCCAGAAACTAAATAAATACATGTAAAAAAACTGGTGACATCTGAGTGAGGTCTGCAGTTTAATGAATAATATTTCAAATGTCAATTTTCTGGTTTTGAGAATAGACTACGGTCACATGTGATGTTATCAATGGGGAAAGCCTGGTGTTAGGGAAAGACCGCTCTACTATTTTTATAACTTCTTGTGAGTCTTAAAGTATTTCAAAATAACAAGTTTTTAAATAAAAGATACACCAAGTAAATAATTACCCACCACTTGTCTGCCCCATCAAGCAATGCAGCTAATCGTGCCAGAGAACTAAAAATGCCAGAAATCCAATCACCATTGACCATTCTGGTCTCTTTCCGTATTGATTCAGCATTCCAAGGCATTTACCAAGTGGAAAAGGCGTTCATCCGTTTCTATAAAAATGTTAACTTTCAATTCAAGAAGGACTTCCCAGCATAGATCAGAATCTGCAATCAGTATTCCAGAAATTTTTAGGGACCTACCGTATACACTGCCAGAGGTCAGAGATCTTACTGAAAAGGCCAAGACGGCAGGAACATAAATTCCAGTTAGGATCAAAGACTTATTAACCATATGCTGGAAGTGATCTGGGCCCTGGCTGTAATTTTCTTCATTTTCTTTTCAGTTTTGGGCAAAACAAGATGCTGTTCTGCTTTGGAATATTTCCTTGGAATATCTTCATCTCTCCCTCTTGCAGACACTCCCCCTCTTCTGTTCCCCTTTACTCAAAACATATGGCTCAGCCCCACATCATGGCTTCCTCGTGGGAAGTCTGGATGGGACTAAAGAAACACATGGTTCCAACGTGGCGTATACCTCTCCGCATAGATATCAAGTGAGATTTGGTCTTGTCTAACTTTGGCCTATTATTTCAGTGTTTCCCTGTGGCTTTTCTGGGCACAGCAGTGATGGGCATTATTTTAAATGGATTTGATCGACAGAAGCAAGGGAAGGGAAACAACGCCCCGTGAACTGCCATAAATCATTTCCAAAGCGGCACTTGGGAAACACAGTCCAGTTCAAGCAAAGGAATGGTCTCTTCCCACCACCGTTATCCCCAGCGCCTGCGGGGTCCAGAATACACTTCGACGGGGCGCCCCCTCACCCGCCCCCGTCTGAAATTAGGTCATTCCCTGATGGTTGCTTATGTGTTTTCATAAGGACCTTCCCTTTCCAAAAACTCTGAAAAGCTCCCTTCCTTTTCATACACCACACCTGACTTTTCATTTTTTAATAAATACTTTTATCGTCTGTGCCATCCAGAATTTCTTTCCCTACACATATTTACCTTTTATCTCCAATAACACTTACATTTTCTGCCCTCTCTCGGATCTCTCTTCTGAGACTTGCTTTCGTGCTTCGGCATGGATTCTCACCTGCCCCACCTGTTTCTGCCTTGCCGCCCTGACTCACCCAGGGTCCTTCCCCTGCACTCTCCCTTACCTTTTTTTGTGTAGCCTTCTTTCTAGTCCCCACCCGCCTCCCCACTCAGGCACATGCACATTCGTTTATTCTTTTTCTTTGTTGGTTACTCCATTTCCATATAATGCTCTTCCTCATACTGTCTTGTGGACTTGTACGTGATCTTTCCACGGCATCAAGACCACGCTTTCCCCTCTGTGCCTCCTTCCGTGCCAGATCCCTTCTGATCACACAGGTGTCTGGACAGCACATCCAGATTTGGACCTAGTTAGCAGCACATTCACCAGCAAAAGTACAACGTGAAATCTGACGATCCCAAAACACAATCTGGATATGAAGCAGTTCATATCTATCACGAAGGGGATGACTCACTACGAAGGTCAACAAGGCCTCCGTGGTTCGCTGTCCCCTTTCCTATCTCCTTTTCTCAAAGCTCCCAGCTACGTCTTTCTCATCGAAGTTTGAGCTACTTTGAAATTCTACGTACTAAGCCTTCTTCACCATGCCCTGCTTTTGGGTTTCTTTGGTCCGTGCAGCGAGGCTCTGCGGGCATGGCCGGGCTAGGAGCTAGAGCAGGGTCTCTAAGGTAGGAGTCTCAGTGCCAGAAAGCTTCCTCCTCCTTCTTCCTCCGTTCCTCCTGAACGGGCTTGGGAGCCACGTGAAACCAATTACTCTGTGGCTCAAGGCCAGGAAAATCCAGACACGTTCAGTTTATCTCCAATACGATTTTCTTTTTATATGGGGGATCATGGAATGCGTGCGGTGGTTTGAGGCAGAAGTGTGAAAAGAAAGAAGTGGAGAGATTAGGCAAAGACGGGGAGATGATGTTATTCTCTCTGGCCACATAAGAAGCCGGGGGCGCAGGCTGCATGTGGGTCTACCAGAGGCAGGTGCATAACGGAGGATAGGCCATAGGCCTGGATTTCACCTGCAGCGAGGTGAGTAAACTTCCGTGTCAATGTGCCCAGACGAAACAGGGTTTCTGGGTGGCTCTGTGAGGGTGTTTCCAGAGGACTTCAGCATCTGAATTGGTGCACTGAGTGAAACAGACTGCCCTCTCTGGTGTGGGCCGCTCGGGAAAAGATGCAAAAGACAGGAGGGGAGTCTGCTCTCTCTGCCTGACTGCTGAACTTGAACGTCAGTCTTCTCCTGCCCTCCATTTTCCTGGAACTGGGCCCCACCCACTTCCCTGGGTTTGCAGCTGCAGGGGACAGCTTGTGAGACTTTTGAGCCTCCTAATCACATGGGCCAAATCCTTATAATAAATTTATATGTGTGTGTGTGTGTGTGTGTGTGTGTGTGTATACATATGTATCCTATTGGTTCTGTTTCTCTAGAGAGCTCTCGAATACATGAAGTTAACACGGGTCTTGAAAGCAGTGTGACAGGTCCTGGGACATAGGAGAATGAGTCTGGCCCTGCAATGTCAGATGAGATAATGTCTATGGAAATGCCTGATGAACTTGAAAGCACTGTACAAGCGGCCGCTGTTACTATGACTATGACAGTGCGTTCCCTGCATCATTGCTTTTGCTGACCTCGATCGGCAGAGCAGGACAACCACGTGACCAGATGACAGAATCTGCGTCAACTCTAGATGCAATTATCCAGCCAGCACGGAACCTATCAGAACTGGGCGAGGTTTCAAGGCCGTCTAACCCCATCCCCTCATTTTACGGCTAGGGAAAGTAAAGTCCGGAAAGGTGAAGTGATTCCAGAAAGTGTGAAGAATAACACACTTGGCTTGAGGCAGAAGTAGGATCAGAGCTCCAAGCCAACGCTCTCCTGACCCCCACGCCAATGATCTCAGCAGAGTTAGCCCTGGCAGAGACTGCAGCCCAGAGTTGAAGGGCAGCTATGGGAGAAGGTGTCTGCTCAGGTCACAAGACCGTCTGGGGAACTTGGGCACTTGCCTTCTGCGGTAGCCTGGAGAGATGTTAAAGGCTGAACCAGGGAGGACAGTCAAGTCCCTGAGCGACTGTGCGCAGGGGGCCGGGTGAGGGCTAGGGAAGCAGACCCAAGATCTCAAGACTATTTCTTACACTTGGAAAGCGTATTCTGTAACCTTTTCTTGTTGCTCCCTCGGAGGGAATGGAGGGGCCCCCTTTCCTGCTTCCCATTAAGTCTGAGGCCTCGTGGAGGAGAGAGCTCATCATCTGTTCCGAGGGGACTCTTACTAGATAGCGTATCAGTTTCCGTGGCTTCTGAACCCAGAACCCCAGGATTTCTTTCCTGCTGGCCGCACCATCCGCCGGGGTAAGAGCCTCCACACGAAGCAGGAGCAGTGAGGGACTTCTCTCTCACACTCACCCTGTGCCTCTCTGCAATCAAGGACTCGGAGGGTCAACCATCTCATACAACCATTTACCTTGGGTTTCAAAGCCTCTCCCTTCCTTGCCTGGCTCCTCAGCCTGCATCTGAAACTCTTCGGCAACAAAGGACTCCCCCCGACCTCTGGAGGTGACCCGTTCACCGTCGTGTGTTCTGCTGCTTATGCTCGCTCTAATAAGGAGTGGAAAGCTATCTCTTTGCGACTTTCCCTCGTTGGCCCTAGGTCAACATTTTGGAAACACTCAGAACAGACCTACTCCCTACTCCACAGGGCCTTCAGGTATTTGTGCCAGAGAAACTCACACACACACCCCAGCCCACGGGTCCCCTAGGGGATGCACCTAATAAAAGAGCTGAAAGACTTGGAAAAGACGAACCAAAGGACCCACGGTACGGATATCAAAACATCAGTCTCTACTGATTCAACACCAGGCTGTCACTGAAACACATGCCTGAAAATATCTGAGCAAGTGGGGGACCCTCAGCAGAAATCACAAGGGAATAGTCCACGTGTTACCTGCCCTCCATAGACTTCTTTTCCTATGTCCATTCTCTGTTCAGGAACCCTTCCACGCACAAGGTACTTTTTTGGCAAATGACGATTCCCCTTCACACGGCCTTGCGGTACGCTCTCTCCTACACACACTCTCTGTATTTCCTATGCATCTAGACCTCCCCCTTGACCCCGCCCACAAAATGAACAAAACACCCATTCTGAGAACCTGGGGTTTTTCAAGCATGTATCATCCACTTTGACAGGAGAAGGAAAGGCAGAGGGTAGGACGTGTCCAGAGGCCACATTAGGAAACTCAGAAATCTCTGATCAGTTACCGAATACCAACCATCTCATCGGATTCTCCACGCTTACCGAGCGTCTTCCCTAAGCTTAATCCCACGTTTCCTAAGATATCAGTATTCTTCAAGTTTTTTCTTTCTGAAGATACATTTTGAAAGGTGACATGGAAAAATATTGTAGCATTTGCACATTTATAAACATAGCATATTTAACCTTTATAAATTATCTAAATTGTCTAGCTTGCTATCCAACACTTTGGTATATTAAGTAAGATTTCTTTACTAGATTTTATCTTTCCTAGGATTTTTTTTTTCTTTTTGAGTTCTTTAATGTAAAAAAAAAAAAAAAAAAAAAGAGTATATATGGGTCAGGGGTAGAGAGTGGGGGAGTGGAGTGAAGGCAGGCCAGGGACAGAGACAGAGAAGTGAATAAGCCTCCGTCCCCCGGGCCCATTCAACGTCCGGATGGAGTGGCTTAGGCGTGGGTGAGTGGTAGGTCTCATGAGAAGGACCTGGGCCATCGGAATGTCGCCAGGCAGTGATAGCGTCACTCGTCCCCTTGCTGAAGGAGCAGAAGGTGGATCTCCTGGAACGAAGGACGATGCTTGGTGTCTCTTCTCCAGCAACTGAGCATCAGCTTGTACACAGAGTCAGGGCAGATGGCAGGCTGGGGGAGGTAGGTCTTTGAAAACAAAGGTGAACAGAAAACAAGGATGTTAAGGAGGGGGGGGGGGGGGGGGAGTGTGGTTGCATTATAGTTTTGTCTGCCTCCCTCCCTGCTTGAACTTGAAAACTAAAACAGGTGTGGTGTCTGTTCTTCCCGCTCACATCTCGGCCCCCGTCCCTTTGCTTGTCTTGCCTAGTTGTTTGCAGCAGCGTTTCCTGATGAACCATTCTGAGGTCCCCACTGTCATACAAAAGACGAAACTCTAGCCAAAAAGAGGTCTCAGACTGAAAAGCAAGTTGTTAGAACACCAAGTCCTCCATTTACGGCCCAAGTGTTGAGGTTTATCTTGGCCGAGCCCATCACGGCAGGGGCAGAAAGTGAATTAGGTGGTCTCAGCTCCTCTACCAGAATAGGAACAGCCGGATGCAGACGCCGGAATGCTGGAAATATCCATGTTGCTCCTACCATAATGTTCTCTGGGACCCCCTGTCCCAGATTGGGCCACGCAGAGGAGTCTGCTGACCTCAGAGTCCACCTTGCAGCTGACAGTATTGAGAAACTGCTGTCCCTACACTCTAATGTCAAACTTAAAATTTGAATACGGACATTTTAGGAATAAGATTTAAAGTAATGAAATTTTGTAGACTATAATAAAGTTTAACTTTGACAAGTTATGTTTAGTGATTAAGGTGCTAAATGTAATAAATTTTTATCGAAAATTGCAACTTTTGCTTATAGGGGAGAAGTTTACTGAGCATATAATGGTAATATCTGATTTTGACCTCAGCTTCATTCAATAACTTAACTTTGCTATTTGACCCCTTGGTAGTGGGTGAAAATACATTTGGCTCACTACTATTAGTGAAGATGAACTGGGGGACCCTTTTAAGCTGAGTATTTAAAAATAAATAAGAAAAATAAAATCCTGGGCATTGTTAGAAATTAAAACTAGAATAGGTCAACCTGGTGTCATGATGTATTAGTCCAGTAGAAAAATCACTCTTTTCCTTGGTCCGCTCACTTGGCCTTGGTCCACTGCACACAGGAGTGAATTTGCCCTTTGTCATGGTACGAATGCAATTATTTTACAACCAAGACAGGTCATTTGGATCCCCTGCTCCCAAAAGATCTACAGAGCAGCAAGATAAAGGGAAATCCCAGGCCCTCTTCCTCTTGCTTTCAACTTGCATATTGTCTTATCTCTTCTTATCTTTTCTTATCTTTCTTATCTTTTGCTTACTTCGATGTATTTAAGGATTTAAGTTCTTCTTTTCTTTTCTTTTCTTCCCCCACCCCCCAATGTGGGGCTCGAACTCACAAACCGTGAGACCATGACCTGAGCTGAAGTCGGACCCTTAACCAACCGAGTCACCCAGGCGCCCCTACGTTTTCATTTTCTGCAGGCCTTCTCCCTCTCACTAGCTGGCTTCAACTGCCACCCTCCAGGGTGCTGTGGCCAGGCCACTTTGGGGAGGCTCAGTGCTCCAGCCACATCAGCAAGCTCCAAATCCGACAGGTCACGGGGTCTTTACAAACCGAGTCACTAAAGAAATGTTAGAGTATCCTGACTGGGAATTGGGACCCTCGTCAGCGTGGGACCCCGCTGTTCCCCGAGTTCTGGACACATCTGCTCATCTCCCGGCACAACAGTCCAGAAACGTTGCTAAATATTTAGTCCAAACCAAGTTTTTAGGTACTGCCAATGAATCCCTTATTCATTTTTTAAACTTATATTTTTGTTCTTAGTGTTTCAACCAGGAAGATGAACCATACGGTCCACAGCAAGAAATAGTGAGAGAGCAGATTTGATTTCCTGCTGTCTTCGAGTCGCGGAGGCACCTGGCGGAACGGATCCCTGCCATGTGGATCAGGCAGAGTGTATGGCTGGCAGGGGTGGTGGGGGGGCAGACCTCAGTTTTTCACGTTCTCTGGATAATTAGTGACCAAAGACTGCCATCCATGTAGCCCATCTCCCGGCTCCGGCTATCCTGCTAAGTCAGGACTTTCTTCTTCTCACCTTGTGGAGCACCCAGGTGCACACCCTCCCACCCCCAGCAGTTCTCACCTGCCTCCCTTGGTCCCGGAAGAACTCTCCAGTATTCTCAATGACCTGCTCATCAGACAGCTGGGAATAGGGCTGCTCCTGGCAAAAGGTGAACGTCTCCCACAGAGTCACCCCAAAGGCCCACACGTCACTCGCTGTCGTGAATTTGCCCTGTTCACGTAAGGAAGAGAAGAGGAAACCAGGATAGCCGGTGCATGATATGCGCAGGTGAGATCTGCATGACCTGGTCACCCCCTTCCACTCCCCAGGGCAAGGAAGACTGGGACTGCCAAGATGTGCTTGGAGAATCTAAAATGGCAAAATGGGGCGCCTGGGTGGCTCAGTCAGTTGAGCGGCCGACTCTTGGTTTCAGGTCAGGTCACGATCTCACAGTTCGTGACATGGAGCCCCGTGATGGGCTCTGCACTGACAGCGTGGAGCCTGCCTGGGATTCTTTCTCTCCCTCTCTCTCTGCCCCTCCCCCACTCGTGCACTTGCACACTCTCTCTCTCTCAAAATAAACAAATAAACTTAAAACAACAACAACAACAAAATGAAGTTGCTTGGGCCTCAAGCTGCAGATCATTGTCTTGTCCCCCGTGGCCTCAGCTTAGACCTGCTTCTCTTGGGGATGAGATCCCAGGGCTGAAAGAGGTGCAGCCGTAAGCCACCTGACTCTCCCACCAAGTGTCAGAAGCTCAAACTTCAGGCTGTAGGGTAGCCTTGGGAAAATGCCCATGGGAATGGCAAAATTAGAATGGAAAGTCAATCGCCTTTACGTTAGAGACAGAGAAATTTAGTTTAGGTGCCCGAAGTCCCTGGGAGAATGCAGGACCCTTGCTTCCCAGGTCAGGGAGAGTCCCAGTCTTGAAGGGTAGACTAACATGTGACAGCAATGGGATTCAGATGTAATCAGCATGCATTAAATACGTGCACATTTTCTATTCAATAAGTACAACCCTCAAGTAGATGAGGTTATTTATCCTTATTTATTTGGGTCAGAAAAGTGAGACAAGAGACGTTTACTAAAAATCTCCTAGATAGCAAGACCATTAGTCATGGAAAAACTGAGATTTGGAACAGGACCCTCTGAATCCCAGACTAATAATCTTTTACAACACTCCATAATACCTTCAAAGAGAGCACTGCTCAATAATCACATCAGAAATGGGAAAAATGTGTGAGTTGCGTGTAGATGGTAAAGATCCTTGTAAGGACTTATGTAATCTGGTGTATACACGGCAGCATTCATAATAGTGGGAATCAGAAAAACACTGACATCTCAAATTACAGAGATATCATTAAATTATCGGCTATACACACACCATAGGGTATGATGCAGCCATTAAAATCCCATTTTTGTAAATGTTTTATTTATTTTTGAGAGAGAGAGAGGCAGAGAGAGAAGGAGACAGAATGTGAAGGAGGCTCCAAGCTATCAGCACAGAGCCTGACCCAGGGCTCGAACTCGTGAACCGTGAGATCATGACCTGAGCCAAAGTTGGATGCTTAACCGGCTGAGCCACCCAGGCGCCCCTAAAATCACCTTTTTGAAGAACGTTTAATGACATAGGAAATGCTAATGTTGTAGAGTTATATGTGCATCGTATCGTCCCAATTATGGAATGTAATTATCTGTACACAGGAGTTCCCCTTATCTGTAGTTGCACTTTCCACGATTTCAGCTGCCCACAGTCAACCGCGATCCAGAAGCCAAGAACGCTCTGCCCACGCTACGTGGTAGCCTAACGTCACTTCACGACACCTACGCAATTCACCTACTTCATCTCCTCATGTAGACATTGTATCATCCTACATCATCACAAGAGGAAGGGGGAGCACAGTACGATATTTTGGAGACAGAGAGAGAGAGAGAGACCACGTTTGCGTAACTTTGATGACAGTATCTTGTTATAAACAGAATCTTGTTATACGATATAATATAACAATATTATTATTGTTTTTACCCTGTTACTGTGCCAAATTTATACATTAAGCTTTATTATAGGTATGTATGTATGGGGGAAAACAATATATATAGGGTTTAGTACTACGTGTGGTTTCAGGCATCCACTGGAGGGTCTTGGAACATCTCCCCTGCAAATAAAGGGAGGCTACTGTGTATATATATACATATACATATATATACACGTATATGTACACACACATACACACACACATCTATATATACACAGAAATGTGTGTACAGAAAATAACCCTCAAAGGAAATATGCCAAACTACTAATAATGGATATCTTGGTGAGAGAAAGGAAATAGCTATATATATTTTTTCATTTCAAATTTAATTAATGAATCCTTTAAGAACATGAAAGAGGAATAAACAGATTAACTATAAACAAGGAAAGCTAGATTGCTCCCAGGCTTTTCTCAGTGATGTTAATTTAGCCAATTAAGACAAAATTAACTGTGTGCAGCATGGCAGGAAGTAAATGTTTAAGTCTAAAAATTCCATAAATCAGCTAAGTGGTATAAAACCAACAATAAAATATCTCAAATATACACGGCCAGAAAATACACCTCCAAAAGAGACATTTGAAAAACTATTCACTCATGGTCCAGAATACCAAGCGTTGAATAAAAATTATAAAGTGGAGGCACCCGGCTGGCTCAGTCATTTGGGCATCCGACTCCTGGTCTGACTCAGGTCACGATCTTGAGGTTCGTGAGTTCAAGCCCTGACACGGGCTCTGTGCTCACAGTGTGGAGCCTGTTTGGGATTCTCTCTCTCTCTCCGTCTCTCTCTCTCTCTCTCTCTCTCTCTCTCTCTGCCCCTCTCCTGCTCATGTTCTCTCTCTTTCTCTTCCTCTCAAAATAAATAAATAAACTTAAAAGTGGGTCCCTATGCGCCATATGCACCTGCCTCCACGTCAGTCGCTAAGGTAGGGCTTACAGACGTGAGGGACTCACCAGTAAGATGCTCTCCCAAGACATCCAGCGGATAGGGAGGACTGCCCGGCCCTGGATCCGGTAGTAGTCACCGCTGTACAGGTTTCTGCTCATCCCAAAGTCAGCTATCTTGATGGTATAGTTCTTACCCACCAAGCAGTTTCGTGTGGCCAGGTCTCGGTGGACAAAATTAAGAGAGGAAAGGTACTTCATACCAGAGGCTATCTGGGTAGCCATAAACTTCAGGTTGGCATAACTGAGGGAATAAAAAGGAAGAGAGAAAGTAGCCTGTGGAAAGAGGGAGCCGTGAAAGGCATGCATTCCCTGGGTGCTTCCTACGAACTGGAGTTTCGACCTCAGCATCCCTTCTCTGCTCTCCGTGAATCTCCTTGCTTTCCCCCGCAGGACAGTTGCTCCATTATTCCCTGCATACTAACCTCCCTGCCATCCCAGAACACCAAGATACTTTCAAGTTCACCGCTCCGCTTCTTCAGAGCCCAGGTTTGTCTCAGGAACACACAGAAGGGACAGACGAGCTGGCTTGCTTACCTGACAGTGGGTGCGTTGCTGGAGGCAGAGCTGGGGGGCTCGTGGCGGGAAAGAAACTGATTGAGATCTCCATTCTCCATGTACTCAGTGATCATGCACAGAGGGTCCTCGGTGATGCACACAGCTAAGAGGCGGATGATGTTTGGGTCCTTGAGCCGGGACATGATCTTTATCTCCTTAAGAAAATCGTTCCTTTGGAGGACACAGACACGGGTAAACCCAGAGGTTGCCAGGGTTAGAAACAGGAAGGGGAAGAAGACACGGCAAAGCCTGGTCCCACCCAGTATTCCGAGTCTTGTCTCCCTTTGGATAACCTTTGAGAGGACAGAGAAGTTGGCACCCGGACACTGTCTCATTCTAGTCACCCTGGAATCGGATGCACCCTCTTCAACTGAAATCTTTTGGAGAACACGAACCATGATCTGCTCACATTTGAATCCCTAGAACCTGACAGAAGGCCCACCACGTAGAAAATGATTACCATTTGCTGAATCGAATACACGCTGCTAACAACGAGTCTGCGAAATCAAACTTTTCACTGGTAATCGTATCTTAAGTGCCCTGGGGATTTACCTTTTTAAAAAGCCATGGAGTCACTCTATGAATAAAGCAAAGAAATCTTTTATAAAGTGAATAATCATCCTCTGGTTTATCTGATCATTCTTTTATTTTTCCCCCCTCATACTGGCTTTTCCTGATACAGGGCACACCAGCAGTCAGTCACAACACACACTGAGTAGCCCATTCAAAACAGAGCTGTTGAAAGCTCAGGGTGGTAATGTGGGGTCATTTCAAAAACAGCACTCGAGTGGCCAAGACCATTAACCTATTGAGTGCTTAGTGACAACCACCCTTGAGTCACAAAGTGGGCTATCACCTTCCCAGTAACAATAGCTGCGTTAGTGAGACCACTGGCCCACATTCTGGAAATATCGGAGCAGAGGAGTCATCTCCAGTGAGTTTTCTAGGAACCTGGACTGGCAGTCATATAGTGTTAATATAACACCCTTGAAATCAACGTAGTCGTGATGTGAAACCTGCCCTCTTGGATTCCCCCTCCATTCCAAACCAGGGGTTTCCATGGCTTTGGGGGGCAGGGCAGAGTCTAGGTCACCCATCACTGCTAAAGTGCAGTGGGTACAGGAGGAGAAACACCAAACCTCGCCAACCAAAACAATGGACAAAGGCTTTGTCACATCGTACGCTTTCTTCCTCTTGCCACTCTCTCCAATCGTGTGCTAAGGCCAATATAAAGAATATTCCATCTCTCTAAGGGAGGCAGAGGATGTCATCAGTGCATACTGATGTCCTTAAGATTGAAATTCTCAGGGGCGCCTGGGTGGCTCAGTCAGTTGAGCATCTGACTTCGGCTCAGGTCATGATCTCACAGCTTGTGAATTCAAGCCGCGTGTGGGGTTCTGTGCTGACAGCTCAGAGCCTGGAGCCTGCTTTGGATTCTGTGTCTCCCTCCCTCTCTGTCCCTCCCCCGCTTGCTCTCTCTCTCTGTCTCTCTCAAGAATAAACATTAAAAAAAAAAGATTGAAATTCTCACAGTTGAAATTCCAGTTCTGTTCCCTCACCTTTCTTCATTCCACATCCTGTCCATTGCAACACTTTTAGTGAAACTCTACCACCACTCGTGGAATTGACAATAATTTGGGGAATAGGAATAGTAAGTTTTCTCTCACTGTGAGTATCAGTGAGACTAATCAAGTCAACACAAATGGGAAAATACATACGTTACCCAGATGTGCAGACTTCTCTGAGACACAGACAACCAGCTTTCAACCAGCACGCCTCCCTGGGTGAGGATTAACTCACCATTACTGTAATGGAAAGGCTGTCAGACAACGGAGTATGGCTGGAAACTGCAATTTATGTGGCAAAGGATCCAAGAGACTATTAGCCAGTTTGGGAAACAGCTAAAAGGACTGTGGATCCTTTTGCTTTGAGGTCCATGGATACTTTTCCAAGTAGAGGTAGCTTCTCACTTGGGGGGTTGCTGGACACAGAAGAGAAGAAGCATAAAAGAGAAAAAAAGGGATGAGAAAGTAAGTAGAGATGCGAAAAAAGGAGAACGGAAGAGACTCAGCAAGAGAGATGTGTGTGAACGTGGAAGTCTGCCAAGACGTGGTAATGACATTCAGGAGTATGTCTGTGCATAACCATGGCAGGAGCAAATATTCAGGCTGTTGTGTGTGTTGGGACGTACAGCTCTGTGCAGAAGGAGTTAGGAGGTAAATAGGTAGCTAATTCGATGGATGGTGGGCATTTGCGTCTGCCAGGGATGGAGGGGAGAGGAGACGAGGGCGACAGCCCATCAGAAAAATAAAGCGTAACAGTGAAAGGTGAGGCAGCTCACAGACCTTCCCATCTCAAAAGAAAAATTGCTCAAAGGTTTCCAGGGGTGTTCCTGATCCCGAAGGTGAAATACATAAGGGAGAATTCAAAATGCAGACCACAGACCTGGCGTTCTTGTTGGCATCTGCTCGGAGCATTTTCACGGCCACCAGGACAGGCTGGTTGGCACTGACATCTAGGGCAAAATCTTTGTCTTTGAACTTTTCCATCCCCTCCACTTCACAGAGATGAACCTAGACAAAAGTCACCTACTTTCAGCATCATCGTTTCTCCTGAAGATGCCTCAGTGCTCTTGCTGGGCATTTCCTGGAGACAAGCTAACTCTTAACAACTCCAGCAAAAATCATCAAGAGACTGTTAAGATACGTGTGACACACCTTTAATTCAAATGGTTGACACACACAAGGGTAAAGTACCCAGCTGATATGATACGTTACTGCTTTGTGAAAGAAACATACATTGATTGGAACATTAAATATGTCAACAAATCTACAACATGGTATTTTATTACAGCACAGTCCATTATAAAATGTCACTTGGCATAAATGCTCCAACTTTGACTCAAGGGAGTTTAGTTATTGGATCATACAAAACACATGGCAATCTCCTCTCTAAGTCATCCTTTGGTATGGCGTCAGCAATGTAAGTAACCCCGATGTATTATCAACAGTGTAACGAGCCTGTGTTTTCAACCCAGGGGACAGAATGAGTACCTACAACATCACAAACAGATGCCATGGACCCTTCTACCCCCACCAACACCAAATCTACCCAAGGGTAGAGCGCCACCCATACTGAAAACCAATAACACATTCTTATATTTCATTTAGAGTTCAGATGGCACTGTTGAAGTGCCTATTGCCACTTAAATCATGGCTTGGAATTCTCAGAAGGTTCATGTGACCGATGGAAGAGTGCAAAGTCACTATTACGTGCATCACTCGGAGGGCAATTGGGAAGAGTGCTCCTCCTTACCTCAGTTGGCAGTTCATTCCCTGGTGGCTGATTCTGGGACTAAAGTCAGGGGCGAGGTTGTTTTTGACCACTTTACACATAACTCCCATTGAAAGGAAGAAAACAAAGTGCCTATCAAGCAGCAAGATGTTCTTGGACAGTTTATAAAAGATGATCACATCTTATGGGTCCCCACCCTCTGTAACCTATCGTAAAAGTTGCTGAAAATATTGAATGTTTTTCAGGATATCTGAAGTCCAGTGACTTACTGGCTTAAAGAACAAACTGAGGGTTGATGGGGGGTGGGAGGGTGGGTGATGGGTACTGAGGAGGGCACCTATTGGGGTGAGCACTGGGTGTTGTATGGAAACCAATTTGAGAATAAATAAATTTAAAAGATAAAATAAAATTAAATTAAAAAACATTAAAAAAAACCTCCTACACAGAAATCAGAAGACCCAGGGTCTCTGTTATTTCGCAGAGATGAGGTTGACCCAATACCAGCCTTCTGGAAGACAAGGCGAGGAGAGATAAGTGAAGGAGACATTCTAGTATGAATCCACTTTGGAAAGGGGTCCTATGCTCTACTGGACAGTTTTGAGATACCAAGAACTGGAGACCCCAATGGAAGACTCAACTCACCTCCCCGAACTGGCCTTCTCCTAGCTTCTCCTTGAACGTTAGGAGTTTCCTGGGGAACTCTTCCACAGCCACGTCTTTTCCTGAAAGCAAGTCCATGGTAACAGCAGGCACTGAATAGGTGTTGCCTCCGGTTACCCCCTGCAGGTTCACAATATCAGCCTCCGCGTAGTGGGGCGCCCCCTCGGGCCCGCTGGGCTGGGCCGGCTTTGCAACACCACTGCAGCCTGGGAAGACATGGGCGATGAGTCTTACTCCAAGGGGCATCTTGACAGGAAGACTGGGAGGCGCCCCCAAGATCACCCACCATACCCCATGCCATTGTCATTTGGAGAATGGCTCCTCTAGAGACTCTTTCTTAGAGCCTTTGGAATGTAGACCATCATTTTCTCTCTTTTATTCTTTTCAAACTGCATGATCACCAACAACCTCCTTGGCTAATCTTATGGGATTGTGGTGAAGCTATAGGCCACTTCATGCACTATAAGGGCAGGAGTATTAAAGTTTGAAGATTTAATCACGTTTCTTTAATTTTAAGACACCATCATTGATTTAATAACCTATATTAGGGATTTAAAAAACTTTCTGATTATATGATCTAGTTTAAGATATATCCTTCCTTAAAAAATAAGCATTACAGGACACCTGGGTGGCTCAGTGGGTTGAGCGTCCAACTCTTGATTTTGGTTCAGACAGTGATCTCATGGTTCATGAGATTGAGCCTGTCAGGCTCCACACTGCTTGGAATGCTCTCTCTTTCCCTCTCTCTCTGCCTCTCCTTCTCACTTACTAGGTCATTCTCTCTCTCTCTCCCAAAATGAATAAACTTTAAAAAATTAAAAATAAACATTAAAACATGAGGGGGGAGATGTTTTAAGACTTTGGAAAATACATAAATTACTTTAGTTCAACCTAGGAAATAAATTAGTTTATATCCCTTATTCTTGCTATCTCTGTAAAATTGTCTGAGTTCAATGTGCTCCTTCAGTGTTTGCTGTCTGCGGAATGATAAATACATGCTAGTTTCCTTCCTTCCTTTGAAAAGAGCCCTTGAAAAGCCTATGCACCCCAGTTAGTCCTGTCTACTTCTCTATCCAGCTCTTCCTGCCCCCCCCCCCCCAGTTCTTCTACTGACTTGGATCACTCTTCAGTTGCTGACCTTATGGAGAAGCTACTTTGAGCCCCAGCGATGACCCCAGAATCCCTTCTGATGTCACTCTGAAACACGTTAAAAAAAAAAACAAAAAAAAAACCTGGATGTGAATCAATTGGCACAGTTTTACCAAAGCAATGCTTTTACTGAAGAAAGGCAAGAAATATTTGCTGTCATAAAAATTTTTTTGTATTATTCTAATAAACTTTCACCAAAGATAAATCAACAAAAATTAGATAAACTCTATTATCTAGATGGCCAAAAAAATTGGGAATTCTAGGATGTCTTTAGCTTCATGTATTTGTTTTCTCCAGGAGAAGTGCTAGCCCTGAATTTACCACGAATGATGTTTAGTAGTGGGTGAGTACCCTATCTGGGCTTCCTCATCTTCTTCCTATGGAAAATGAGGAGATCAGACTAGTTGGACTGCTTTGAGTCTTCCAGTGTTAACACTTAGGGAACACCTTTCCTCTTCTGACCTGGGGGTCCCTTCAAACACCGGCTATGTGCAGTAGTGAAGGAGAGACGCTCAGATTAGGGTAGGAGAAGCAGCAGATCAATCTAGAAAAAGGGTGTGAACTTCTCAGGAGAATGTGGACTTCTCTCGATCAGACCAAGATTTGGTTGAGTAGGAGCAAAGCATCACACCTTCATAATCCCTGTCAAGACGTCTCCCTCATTCTCTGCCACTGGGTCATCCTCACCTGACTCTTCCTCCCCCGGTGCAAATTCTGGGAGTTTTCGTATCAGCCTTGATGGCTCCTGGTAGTCAGGGCGAAGGGGAAAGATGCGATCATAAGTGGAATTGGACTCCTGCTCACTTGGCGATGAGGAGCGGTTGTTGTTGAACATGCTGGACTCACTGGGCAGGGACAGGCTGACTGTCATTTCATCATCCAGCATCCTCCTGGAAGCCTGAAGGAGAAGGATGGTGAAGGCAAGTTGGTACAAAGGGGATCATCACTTCCTCCTCTCCTCAAACCCAGCTCTTTCACTCAGCTGAGATACCTCTCTGTTACTCTTAAACTCTGGAAGCACCACAGGTGACAGGATAAGGCACAGTCTGGTTCCACAAATACCTGTGTCATAGAAATTTAGAATAATCCTTCATTGTGTCAAGGCAGAATCTGACATCCGAACTTCCATGCTGCCAACATTCATTAGCCTTCACTGAAGCACTTAGAAGCGTTATTTATGTGACACTAGAAGAACCCCTCAGTAGCCAATCAAAGATCTTCTCAATCTTGCAGAGTTTTTGATGTTCTATTAAATAATAGATTTTTGCAGACTTATCCTTCAACTGGTTTGATTTTGCGTAGACATACACTAAAATGCTCATTCAGTCAACAAACATGCTGCACCATGATGGGTTTGCAGTCCACCTGATCACTCTGACCCTGTAGGTTAGGATAATATGTCCTCAATCCTTCATTTTACTAGCCAAAAATAAAATGGCTACAGAATGGGAAAGAAAAGCCCTGAGGATACTGAGGTGAATTACACCTGGTAAAGAAAGAGGAAGATGAAAATAACAAATTGTTTTGGCATCCTATTCAATGTGACCTACCTGCTCCTTCCAAAGGAAAATGCCAGAATCCGAATTATGTGACTATTTGGATTTGAACATGTAAAATGTTCCACTCCACTCCAACAAACACACTTTGGTTGCTCAGGAGAAACTTAGATGTCTGCTTCATCCCCTAGACTGAAAAGTCCTTTGTTGCAGTAACGTCCTCGATACTGCATGGGATCTAGCACATAGTAGGTACTCAGTAAATATGGGTTAACTCTCTCAAAGAAAAAATGACACCACCGAAAGTATCCTACAAGTAATGCTTAGTCTAAAGCTATTTTGAGTAATGTTTCTTGGAATATATGTGCATGCTTAAGGGTTTTATACACACACACACACACACACACACACACACACACACACACAAATTCTGTCCCCAGGAAGAAATCTTGGGTCATTCAAGAGCATCCAGAGTTATCTTACTAGGATATACAGGGTTAGAAAGGATTTCTTGAAGGACCAAGTTAAATATTCCAGGGCAAAATTTTTCCTCTCACTTTTACTTAGTCTCCAATCCGACAGTCATCTTCCAACCCATGAACATATTCCAATTAGACTCAGAAGAAAGACCCAGAGAAGTCCGGTAAATTCTGGTTCCAATAAAGAAAGAAATAGCTCATAGAGTATAGAACACAGACTCCCTCTTCTCAAAGAAAATGCAGTCATAACAAATTACTGAAGGACATACAGTAGCTTCCAGCTGTCCCATGAATCTCTAGTCCACCAGCTTCTACTACCACCAGTACTCTTTGCTGCCCCTCATCCTGAATCTAGACACCCAGCAGGTTCTAGCATTCTAGAAGAAAGAAGGTTTTAACATTGCCTCATCATGCCTCACAGCTCAGAACTTCTACAACATCTCACAGTCCACATCCCTTTGAACTCATTGATCAAGTGAAGACGTCCACGGCCAAATGTAGACATATGTAATCATCAGCAGACCTCAAGAGCATCAGATGCTTAGCAGGAGTGCCCAGAAAGCTGCTATCTGGCCTTAGGAAACGAAAGAAAGTCATAGATATTCCATCTTTGGTGGAATGTACATATTTTGGAAGAAAAACGTCAACAAATTTCAGGATGGGAATGAGCATAGAAAATAAGATACCAGTTGTATGACCTTGAGCACATCACATTTTCTCAACAGAAAAACAGTTCAATATAACTACTCTGCCCAGCTCACTGGAAGTATTCATTGAGGTTCAAGTAAAATAATACATGTGAAAAAAGTCCTTGCAGACTGTCAAGTATTAGACAAATGTATAAAAAATTACTCAGATAATTTAGACTGGACAAAACAAATCTGAGGAGGGACTCAGAAAGATGCATCATCATAACTTCCAAGTACACAAAGAAGTAGAAATAAGATTACAAGAAACTTGGCTTGGATATTAATGAGGCTGAATGTTTTTCTGCACATACACACACACACATGCATGTGTGTGCATGCATGCACACACACACGCACACACACACACACAAATGTAAACTGTAACGGAAGAGAAGGAGTAGCATTATCAGAAGTTTCAGCTAGGTTTTTTTAATTCAAAAATTAAAAATATATATACAGATTCCTGCACTCCCCCCTGCCAAACCCAGTGAATCAAAATCTTCAAGGGAGATGCTTGAGTTGAGATTCAATGTATTAGGAAGAGTTTTCTGAGTTAGTCTAGGGAGGTTCCAAACTCTCCATTCCAAATAAGAGAAAATGGACTTAGCTTGTTCTTTTCTGACTCCTTTCAATAACAAGCTTCACCACTCCCAGTCTTCTTAGTAGCCCCAGTTAATGCTCTAAGCATTCATAAGTTCTTATAGTTTGCCATTTTCTCCTAGGGAAACAGTGGCTTAGGCAAGGGTGGGGTAGGTTCCTATCCCATGACTGTTCTGCATTTCCTCACCTTCTCCAGCATCTTCTGCCAGAACTGCCTCCAGAGGATGATGACAATGATGGCCAGGAGGATGAAGATAATGGCCACCAAGCAGCCGATCAGGATCCGAGTGTTGCTGTCATCGACTTTAAGCATTGGATCTGGGATCAGGAAAAGAAAGATGGAGAACACCATCATCTTATGGGGCAAGGCAAGGCATGAAGGACTGGACCAGAGACAGGGAGGTAGAAACTCTTCCTTCAGGATAATTCTGCAAGATGCCACCTCAACACTTCTGCTTCGTTTTGGTCTTGCTACTCACGTAGTACTTCGCTTCTACACTGTACAGACCTCCTCCTTGGGACAGTAGCCTTCTCCTCCTCACCTATCAGACTGGATAATGGAGAGGTTTTGCATTCATCCTCAAATTTTGTTCCTTTATTACCATTGCCTGGATCTACTGGCCCCCAATCATACCTCGTGAAAAACAGGTGAAGAGCCAGTTTCACCCTTCTCATTCTGTGAAGCACGCCGAGGTAGCTGAGAGTTCTCTTTGGAGACACTCAATCACCTGTATTTCCCAGATTGCTACTCATATGACCGGTGACCATCCGAGGTGCTGGACACGCTTTTGCATGTATCTCCAATTAGAGAGACTAGCATTTTGTTTAATGACTTCCATCCATTCACTGAGATCCCCTCTATGGGTCTTACTCAGAAATGTCCCTTCCTGTGTTTCTGTTCCAAGCAACCTGAACTTTCATGAAGCAACTGGAACAACTCCAGACTCTCCTTTAGCTGAAGAGTCACATGGAACGGCAGTGAGAAGAGTGAGTTGGGGGTCCTTTGCTTTGGAGGTGGACTGGCCTACCTTCCCAGAGCTACTCTTCATCCAAAGCACCTGGTATAAAGCCTCCTACGCAGACAGGCCCTTGCGAATCTCCGCCCATCTCTATCCTCTGAAGACACCCTCAGTTGACCTTTTGTAACTAGAGATCACACATACCATAGGTTGTGGGCGCCACAGGTGAGGTAGGCAGGGCTCCAGAGTTGTTGTACATGGCCGCATCTGTTACAAAAGAAGGGTGAGTCAGAGCAGGGGAGAAGACAGTGAAGTAGTGATTTTTCTGGAGGTAGATTGTGACCTAGCACATGGTGAAATCCATTTAGTGGGTTGCCACCGGGCTTTCTCAAAAATGAAATCATATAATATTCTAAATTTAAAAATCACCACTCATCTATATAGTAAGGACAACTCTTGTTTTGTGAAATGTTTGTTGCAGTGACACTGGCTGCCATGGTACAAAAAAGTTTAAGGAATAGTGGTTCAGAGGGCTGTGACCACACATTATCATAAAGCGCGCACAGGAATTCAGACCCAAATTCAGCAAAATGTGGAGAGAATACGGTGGGTGAGTGGGCATGGGGTAGACAGTGCTAAGAGGCTCTTTCCTTCAAGGAAACTGTTTGCAATTGATTAAACATATTGAATTTATAAAAATGCAATGAGTGCATAATGATACTAAAAAAAACAACTATGAAAAACAAAACAAAACTCATTAGACATTATTAGAAGTTGCTAGGGCATCAATTCTGAAAAGAGAAAAAATTAATCGTGTATCCTGTCCTTCCAATGTAAACTGTATTTCAGGGTAAGCAAGTTCATGAGGAACAGTTCTAATCTGAAGAAATTCAGCTAATAAATGCCAAAGGAATACAAGAATTAGAATCCCTAATGAAATAAATAATTCAAGCAGTGGTCATCAGTTCATGGAGACAACCTGAGCCCAGAAATTAATCTTAGCACCACTAAAGGTGAGAGAATCTAATATTACATCCCCATGATGGGGTTGAACGTGAAGGACACAACCCTATCTATGACAAATTCTTGACAAAAAGAAATATTGAACTTGAATCAAATTAGCCTGTAGATGGGGCGCCTGGGTGGCGCAGTCGGTTAAGCGTCCGACTTCAGCCAGGTCACGATCTCGCGGTCCGTGAGTTCGAGCCCCGCGTCAGGCTC
>NC_064813.1:61006689-61071318 GCF_023721935.1 Panthera uncia
CAAATGGCGCAGTCGGTTAAGCGTCCGACTTCAGCCAGGTCACGATCTCGCGGTCCGTGAGTTCGAGCCCCGCGTCAGGCTCTGGGCTGATGGCTCGGAGCCTGGAGCCTGTTTCCGATTCTGTGTCTCCCTCTCTCTCTGCCCCTCCCCCGTTCATGCTCTGTCTCTCTCTGTCCCAAAAAAAAAAAAAAAAAAAATCGTTGAAAAAAAAATTAGCCTGTAGATATCACCTCCAGTCTATTAGAATGACAAAAGATAGAAGCTCTGGAAAATGACATCAAAGAAAGCAATCAGTCAAACCAGAATGGATGTTTTTAAAAGGACTGTTTTATATTAAAAGAGACACTTAGGAACATAATAAAGAAAATCTTCCAAGAGGACCTTATTTGGATCCTAATTCAATCAAGCCAGCTGTAGTGGTAGACAACATTGTCTATGATTGTCTATGATTATCTATGATTGTCTATTAGATAATACTAACAAATTAGATTATATTAGATAATATTAAGGAATTACATACTAAGAAATGCTGTTAGATGTTATAATGCTCTAAGCTTACAAGGCATCATGTTGAAAAAGACGATGTTATTTTCTTTGACGTATTCTCGAATGTTTAGTAATGAAATCAAATAACGTCTCAGATTTGCTTAAAATATGACAGCAAAAGGGAGAGACAGATAAAACAAGCATGGAGAAACATCAGTGGTTAGTATGGCTGAGTGACTGACCAGTGGGGTTCACTGTTCTCTTTACTTCTGTGTATATTTAGAAATTCTTACTTAAATGTTTTAAGAGTGTGCTTCCCCTTAACTGGCTTGATTGATATAGCTTTAACACATTGGACTCTCACGTTTTAATGCTTTATTTTACATGCCTCTTAGACAACATGGGAGAGCCCAGTAAATATTCTAGTCACACAGAAGATTCTTCTGTCCGTCAACAAGGAGTCGCCGTGCAAGCCTCTTTCTCAGAGACCCGCCACCCTCCTCCTTCACCACCCGACCCCCATGTCCACAGGAGACCCCCCCCCCCCCCCCCCCCCCCCCCCCCCCCCCCGGTCCCCCAGGGCCCCCCCCCCCCCCCACTGCCAGCTCCCAACCTGATTGGAAGGTGATCTCACTGAACATCATCCAGGTGTCAGCAAAATGGTACTGGCACTTGATGGCGCTGGCCATGCGGTGGTGGAGGGGCACCGTGACAAAGCGAGCGCTGGGGTTGACGTCGTCCAGGACAAGGGGGAAGGACACGGCGTTAGGTTCCCACTCATTGGCTTCAGAGCGGAAGTAGCACTGCACCTCCTTGAAAATCTTCACACCTTTAGCAAACATGTTGTTGCAGTGCACCTGACAGGGAAAGAGGCCCGTGAGTGACAGGCTGGCTCCAATAAGTGGCATGGGGACAACCTAACCCAACAAAATCCTAGCCCCGCCGGTTTCTCTGAGCACTGCCCTTGGTGGGTAGTTGGTGCTCTGCTGTCTTTTGGATCTGCCCCTCCAGGAACTTCAGAGCATGTGGCATATCGGTCTGCTCCTCCAAAACCACGGTGGCTCCCCAGTCACCTCTCTGCACCTGTGTGCCCCTGACCACCTCATTTCCTGTTGCCTCATCTGCTAAATGAGGGCCGGACCAGCTTCCCCTTGGGTCCTTCCTTGCCCTTAACACCCCCAAGTCTCTAATCCTCTCCAGCCCACTTGTCGTCCACCCAGAATCAAGCTATTCTGAACTGAGGTAAGGGGAGCCCGCCCTCCTCCTTCCTCCCAGGTACATGCTAAAGCCAGTCCACTCCTTCTAACAGGTAGTTGTGAAAGCAGAAATAAGATGCAATGTGAAACAATTTCAGCTTTCTCTTTAGAAATCTCATGTCAAGTGCCACGTATTTATTAGCAGTTTTCAGCCAGGGACACAAGACTTAATTATCTATTGTAATTAAATTCAGTTTAGGTAAAGCCATTCCGATGAGGGCATGGAACTTCCTCACAGATATTTTCTGAGACGAGAAAAGAAGGCCTTTTGGGAAGCAGCTTGTATCCTCTTGCCCTGCTGTCGTGACTCTTTCACCGGGATATTTGTATGGCTTTCAAAAGGTCATAAACAAAGATCCCACAACAGTTCCTCTGGAACACCTTGCTGTGTCTAACGTCCCTTAAAAATGGGATATGCATATTTGTAACTAGGTCAGGTCTCTTGTGACACTTCAGTGACATTTCCTCTGGCTCAGTCACACGTGGAAAATGGAGCCTTTCTGGTCACTGTCCCCTTAATTAAAAGACCTTATAGGTCAGGGGCACCTGGGCGACTCAGTCAGTTAAGCGTCCAACTTCGGCTCAGGTCATGATCTCACGGCTGGAGTTCGAGCCCCACATCGGGCTCTGTGCTGACAGCTCAGAGCCTGGAGCCTGCTTCTGATTCTGTCTCCCTCTCTCTCTCCCCCTCCCCTGCTCGCACTCTGTCTCTGTCTCTCTCTCTCAAAACTAAATAAACATTACAAAAATAATAAAAAAAATACAAGGCTTCATAGGTTGGAAAAGTATCATTGCCATTCTGGGAATATATTTGCTGCTTGCATTTTCATGTCTTGCTCAGGCCCCGAATTGCAACCCTTCAACTGCCTTTGACACCCTCCTCTGCATTCTGGATGGCAAATACAGGACTGCCGTTCAGAGTTTATTTTCAGCTGAAGCAGCAGCAGCAATGGTTATAGCAATTGTATGATCAAAGAAATGAGCAGAGATGCTCTGAAAGAATAGAATAGAATCACCTACTTGGACTTTTTATGTCCCAGTGAGCTAGGGCTCAGCTAGGTTTGACCTGCCAGTGGCCAGTCAACAACAGAACGGAGTCTAGAACCCTAAATGCCTCGTCCAGTGCTCTTGTCAATAGCATGTTGCACAGCAATGGAACAAGGTGCCCCAACTTTTCCATTTGGACTTTCCCGTAAATGTTATAACGATGAAAACATCTGTTAGTACCTTCCTTGGGATGCATTAACCATTCCAGTTTATGAAGCGCAAGTCAATGGAGCAAAACTAAGAAAAAAAAATACCAACTACAGCTTGAATAGATTTTTCAGATCTTTTTTTTTTTTTTTAAATCTGCAGCGGGTTAGGGGCACCTGGGTGGCTCAGTCGGTTAAGCGTCCAGCTTTGGCTCAGGTCCTGATCTCACAGTTGGTGGGTTCGAGCCCCATGTCGGGCCCTCTGCTGACAGCTCGGAGCCTGGAGCCTACTTCGGATTCTGCATCTCTCTCTCCCTCTGCCTCTCTCTCTCTCAAAAATGAATAAACATTGAAATCTGCCAAGTGTTGGGTAAGAAGCCTGTAGGGAAGGTAATGATATATCTTACAGATGTTTGGGGAATTCTCCTAGAATGCCAATAAATAGTATAGAATTTCATTCCCCTATGGACTTACATATTTGTTTAATAAACACAAGACATTTTAAAAATATATCAATATATGTCAATGGTATATCTTGACTACACTTTAGGGGTGGGGAAAATGAGCAGTAATTTGCCGAGAAAGCAGTAACTACTCTCTAGATGTTAGTGACCTGAAAGTCATCGCTTACATTTGATTTGTCTCAGAAAAATTAAAATATGCCAGAGACCTGTTTGGCCTAGACAGGATTGACCCTGAGTTAGCTCCTTAGAAGTTCCTGGCACCTGCTTACTGCAGAATACGCTTCTGAGTAATTTTGATGTGTGATAAGTTAGTTACACAGGAGCTACGGGGGGCTCAGGAAGATCAAAGTCTATCGACTGAATATTATAACTTCATGGAGAGTTTAAAATACATTTTATTAATTGTGAGACAAAAAAACTGTCCCAATGGTACATTTTTGTGAATTGATACGCATGTTCATAGGTGCATGTGGATATATTATTATTCAGCAATATAAATAAATTTTCCCTTGAGGTATATCTTTGTTACTGTGCATATGCACACCCCCCTCTCCCAGAAGAACCTGTGAAGAATAATGCGTTACACACAGTTGCACACGGTTATGTTTTATAACCGCCAAGGAGCCATCCTTCGACAATATCCAGGCAGATGGGTGAATGTTGCTCCTTCTGTTCTTATCTTAAATGTTTGTTCATTTAACTAATGGCTAGTAATCCAGTTAGGAGATATTATCACATTACATGTGAGAGTAAACATAATAGAGTAATATAATAGTAATATAATAGAGAGGAATATAATATTATAATTATATAATAGAATAGTAATAGAATAGTATTAGAATAGACAGTACATAATAGAGTAATATAATAGTAATATAAGGAATCCATTTTATTTTTATTTCTTTTTTATATAAATTCTGTATCTTTTTGACTCCGAGTTTGTGCCAAGAATAACACATTGTGATTTACTAGGGGCCCTTAATGATGACAAAGATTTCTTTCTTCTGGGTCCCCATGTTGTCCTACATTCCTCCTTTTGCAAATAAATAGTGCCTTCTCCCACTGAACTGCAAACCATCCCAAGGCTGGGACCACTTCTTATTCATCCGCTTACCCCCAGAACTTAGCACAGAGCTACGTATACTTCAAATACTGTTGCTACATTAAGAACAAAGAAGAATGAATGAATTTAGGAAACAAATATTGAAATAGAGGCAGAGTTACCAATTTGTTGGCCATTAATATTCTGTACCCAGCTATTAATAGGGGAAATAACAGATAAACAGAATCCATGTGTGAGGTCAAATTCACTTGCCCACTCTCTTTCTTGGGCCTCATACTGGAATTCCTCTAAGGCTCCTTCACAGACCAGTAAGAGTTATATGTGAACCACAAAAATTTCAGGGGTCTCTCTTACATTTAACAAAAGGATTTTCTACTGCTAAGCCCCAGTTTTACTCAAGCTTAGAGTTCAGGTCAAAGGAGCTTGAAATCTAGTAAGACAACCAGACAGATGTGGTGTTGCCACAGACAAGGAAACAAAGAACTCTGGAGACAGAAGAGAAAGGAGGCTTCTAGAATGATTTCTCAGGGTTGCATGGGTAGAGGAAACAGAGTAGGGGTAGAAAATGATTCCAAAGACAAAGTACAAAATACTCAATTCTCTCATTGAGAATCAGAGCTGCAATGAGCCAGCTTTACTGATAAAAGTATGTCTTGTCCCTGGAGAGCCCTAGGCAGAGCCATAAAATGATTTTCATGGACTCTGGTTACTTTTGCTTTTGTGGGCCCTCCCTCCATAAAAAAAATCAAAATCGTATTTTAAAACCATGTTGTTAAGTAGATGAAAATAATTTTTGACACTACAAGTTCTTTTTTTACCCCTGATGTTAAAAGAAATTAAAACATTTCCACAGGGCTTCAAAGTATTGTGGGCTCTAGACACTGGACCCACTGTGCCTAATGGTACCTAGACGCTGATGCTGGAACGACACAAAACATTGAGAAACAGCGACCTAGTCTAAGCCCCCTTTTCACAAATGAAGCAGGAAGCCCACAGAGATGAAGTGACTTGTGAAGCGCATGTAGCTAGTTGGTAGCAGAACACCTATTTGAATCCAGTTCTGCTGGTGACACCCAGGGATCTTTCTAGCATGCCTTTTCTCACTGCCATTATCTTGGCTTCCACCACACCTAACTCCACTGACCTTCATGGTGGTGAAATTCCTGATGCGGTCAAATTCAAACATGATCTCGATGTAACCACTGGGGGCACTCTCGTTCCTCCAGCCCACGTAGTCATAGCCTGGCCACACGTGGTATTCATGGGTCTGAGTGAAGTCGTCTAGGCCCGACACCCCATCTGTCAGCTGGCCCAACCCTTCGGTCATGCTGCTTAGGCCAGAGGAAGAGAAGGGAGAAGGGAGAAATGAGCCTGGAATTAATTACACATTCGTGGAAGAGCCTTTACCCAGCTTCTTCACCCCGGGGTTTTGTAAGAGTTGATTATCTTGAAGGTTCAAGGATTGTGAAAAACCCAGTATATTTTATAGTATTGACTCATTTATCCTGCATCAATGGAGAACAAAGAATTTCATATCAATGAATTTTACAAAATACTTAATTCTTACTCCTTCATTAGGATAGCTTTGAAACAGTATTTTATCATTTTCTAAGAAAAGCTTTCTATAATCTATTGTATCCTTACCTATTCTTGCATACTGAATATAAGTTTTTCTATAATAACTCAACATTATCAAATGCATTTGATTAATCCATTAACAAGTAAATGAGGGAATGGATGGATCAATGCATAGAATGAACACTACAGTAGATGGTAGCATTTGACCATCACTAAACAGTCTCAGAGCTTGTTGGAAATTTTTCTGACTCTCCTTTGACTGTATGTTGTCATTTTTCAGTGAATCAATTCCAGATAAGCCAGTCATGCTCTCTTCTACCCCACATCCAAAAACCCAATTTGAGTCCAACTAAAGGGGGGGGGAAGGTGATCAATCCCAAATTTAAATACTAATTTATATGTAATTTTAATTAAATTGGTAGAATACTAGACTCATGGAATAAAAGGCATTATTTACATGAGGGTCTCAGGCATTGGATTTAGTCTTGTTTTCTAGCTTGGCAGTCTTTCCACTTCTGATTGTAAGGCTTTGCTTGATTGGTATATGGGATGATTGTGTATTTATGTCAGACTGACTATTTCAGGAACACAGAGACCTTCTTCCTTCTTTATGAAAGACAGAGAAAGGAACTTCTGGAACTTCTCTCTCCTCAAGCTCTGCCTTTCAAGATTTAAACGATGAATCAGGAGTCTCCCAAGTGAAGAAACTGGGATACTCACCCTCAAGCGATAATGCATGCACCCTTTGAGGTTATATAAAAGTTGTGAATTTACAAAAAAATAATTGAGTGATTATGCCAGCCTTACAGATACGCTTTGTTTGTTCATTGAAAAATGTTTGGCAAATTATAAAATTTGACTGGCCTTATCCACAGTGACCAGAGCTTGGGTGTCCCTTCCAAGGATTTGCCATCTTTTTCTTCTCTCTACAGATCAGAAGGCTGGGAGAACATAAGTTTACTTGCAATAAATATATTTCCCATTGTCCCCAGAATAATAAATCCCCATGAAACTCTTATGAAAAGCAACACAAATTAAAAATTAATTTCTCGCAGTCAGAATTAAATCAAATGGGGATGGGATAAGCAGAGAAACTTTCCCTGCCATATCCTTTAGAATTGTTAGAATTCCTATAACAAGCATATACTACTTCCATAATTTTTTTAGTTTTTAAAAAAGGAACTTTTGCTCCTAAAACTATCTATTCTTGAGACTCTGAATTGGATGACTTTAATACCTCACCACTCAGGCACACTCCAAAGAGATACCTCACTACCTCAGTTATCAAGTGGAGGCAGTCTGTATCCAAATCTTATTCTTGATCTTTCCTTCTGTTACCAGTTACCTGCCTTATCTATTTGAATGTCTTGCCAGTCCCTTAAACTTATGTCCCGAACTAACCCCATCATTGCCCTTTTTCTAAACTAAATCCATTTGCATTTCTGCCCATTCTACTTTTCCTTCACGCTCAGTGAAGGTGCCTGGTGTACCGGAAGCACCAAGATATACCTGTTGAGTGAATAAATGCCATCCCCACTGTTTGATCTACTTCTCCTCACCCTACTGTCTCGCCCCTACACCCAATCAGATTGCAAACGGTCCCCACATGGATGGCTGCTCCTCTTCTGTTCCCACAGTCACCATTACCGCCCTGGGCCCACACGCTTTTTACCTGATAGTGTTTGCAATGAGAAAATGTCCCTCATCACCTCCTCTTTCCCGTCACATCTAACCTTTGCGACCTGCTTGATTAATCTGTCTAAAGCACCGTGCCAATCGTGTCCTTCCCCAAGTTTAAAAATCTTCAGTGATGTGTTCTATCAATGATTATGCTGATGAAGAGAAAGTCAACTCCTCCTCCCCTTCTTCCTGGCCCTGACATTCAAGTTCCTCCAAAATCTGATGTAATCTGCCCTATAGTGCTTCTCATCTACTATTTTGCTACAGAAATACGGCTGGTGGTTCACTAAACTATTGATCTTTACCAGGCATTCCCCTAAACTTTACAGGGTCGTCCTTTTGTCCCCATGCTATTGACTCTGCCTGAAATGCCATTTCAAGATTGTTTACCTGTGAAAGCTCCACCCATCCTTTGGAGCCTGCTTCAGATTTCATCTTATTCCATCATGTCTTTGCTGGTTTCCCAGTCAGATACAAACTTATATGTATTTAGCACTTTACCTTTACAGAATGCTTTTCTTATACATTTTTATCACTTAAGCAAACAGAACTAACTTTTATTATGTGAATCTAGGTGTTTTCACTCCCATTGCTGTGCTTTCTCCTACCTTGGCTTGCTCTTTCCCTTGATCCCCAGAGCACTCCTACAATCTCTTACTCCAGGGCTTATATCACAGCAATTTATATCCTGGCTTAGTCCCCATTCCTAACGGTGAGCTTCTTAAAGGTAGGATCAAGGACTTCCTTATGTTTGAATACCTACCAAGTCTGGCCAAATTCCTTGTAGGTAGTAACGGAGGATCAGCAAAGATTTATTGAACTAAACTGAATTCAACTGATCTCTGATTTCCTCTATGCCTCAAGCATATGCCAGTTGGGGTGTGGCTGAGTGAAATGATGCCCAGATAATTTAAGCGAATGGGGAAGAACGGTGACTAAGCACATGGAAAGGATGTAGCTGGAAATCGAATACTGGATGAGTCAGGTCTTCACTCAGGGGATGGCAGCTGGTGGGGCAGGAATTTATTCTTTACACCTAAGACAATGGAAGTGCTATAATCCCTCACTCCCCTTCCTGAGATTAATCTCTCCCTCTCTCAACCACTAGAAACCTCCATCATCTGGTCTGGACCTAACCTCTCTCCCAGGCTCAATCTTTGCAGGCAAAGACCAAGCTAAGAGAGAGAAAAGTGTGGAAGTGGACTAGAAGAAAAATGGCAAGGCTCAGAGTGAAGTGAGATAGGGAGGAAAAGCTCTCATCCAACCCTAAATTCCCACTGTGTCTGATCATACTCTTCCACCATGGCCCTTCCTAGGTCCACTTCAGGACTACCCATTGGGCCCTCCTGCTGTTCCCGGATCAAGCTTCTGCTGCAGTCAGGCCACTCTTGTCCTCAGCCCTGCTTTCTTTCCTCTGCTCCCTGCTACCTGCCTCCCCTGCTCTAATTATCATCTCATCACGGAAACTCTCCTTGTTTACTGTAAGTCTTACGGGTGTCCTTTTCATAATTTCTAAAGCATTTCTATTTATGGGGTTCATTCTTCCCGAACTTCTTGACCTGTCCAATTTATTATACTTATAACTTCAATTCTTCTGGCCCTTTGTCTCCATAAGTAGGCCATTATTTGTGTCAGACCACATGTCCTGTTTTAAGAGTCAAAAAAATATGGCTACCATACCTAGAGCCATACTACAATTTTAGCTTTTGTTTTGTGTAATTTATTGTTTCCCTTGTCTTCCCAAAACAGGCAAACATTCCTTGCAGATAAATACTCCATGTTTTACTTCATCTAAATTATCTCACAATGCCTAGTACAGGGCCTAAAAAAAAAAAACACTAGTTGGTTGACCAGTTGATTGATTATTGATCCCAAGCCATAATAAAATATTATCTCTTCTAGTGGCCACTTTCCCATTCTGATGACCAAAGTTTCCCAGGATTTACCTGTACCCAACGGCTCCATCATAGACAGAATCATTCAGATAAATGATAGAGCCTCCAGGGAGTACAAATTGTTGTCCAGCTGGAGCATTATAAGACACCAAGCCATCTGTCAAAGGAAACACAGATGTGTCAGTGCCTTTGGGAAGGAAGTGTACCTATGGCTCAGACCAACTACCCCAGGGAGCTCCATGTGACTTCAAAGGTACACTTGTTCAGTGTATCCACATAGGACTCAATCTGGGTACACAGGGAGCGCTGCTGAGGAGCACTCCTCACTAGCAGTCAGTGAAGTGACTCAGAATGCATTTTTCCAGGAATGGAATGAAGCCTTGGGTGGAGGAACAATGTCCTTTCTTGACTCTAACCTACAGGGAATCACTTCACCCCAGAGATTACTAATCCCATACCTTTCTGACTTAATTGCCTTTATGTTCCAGGAGTTGGAGGTTTTAATAAGGTCCATACGCTCTGTCTCTAGAGACCTACCTAGCCAGACACAGCCATAAAGCTCCACTCGCATGCACACATTCATGGAGTGGTCAGTGACTGGAATGAAGCGGACAAATCTGGCCACAATGGGTGGCTCTAAGTCCTTTAGGAAAATGTCATAGGGGTTACTGTTCCCATCCAGCACCTGAGGAGACAGAAGAGAAATAGTGGGGAGATGCTGTGAGGTTATGCTGAGTCTTCTTCATAGCCTCTTTCATGGACCCTCTCTTTTTAATTGAAGGAGCAGAATGTATCCACTCAGCTTTCCCAGCAGCCTTGATATTCCTCCCGGTGCCCCCTCCCCACCCTCCCTCCTCCTCAGTCACACATTTACAAGGGCATGCCAGGTCTGTGGATGCACATACCTACAAGACAGCCTGTGTACTTCCTCTTCTAGCCTAAGTCAAAATATGGTCCTGGACATCTCAGGGTCTGGATGTCTCTTCTTCCTACCTGTTTTCCATGCCGGTTCCGCCAAGAGATCCAGCGAGTGCCATCCCGACTGTAATTGATCTTGTACATGGGGGCAAACTCAATGCCATGGCCCCCAGCATGGCGCCCTTGGGTCCCCACCAGAGTGATAAAGTGCAGGGTGTGCAAGTCAATCTGTAGGAACTCCTTCAGGTCATCAGGTTCCACTGGAATCTCAGGGCACCAGGCTCCGTCCCCTTCTTCTGAGTCCAGCCTTTTGACACAAGGGGTGGGAGACAGAGAGGAACCATGGAACTAGAGTTGTTTACCAATCCAGAGCAAGCAGCTGCTCTGTCCTGAGGGGAGAAAATGTATCCAACCCAAGACTCAATCTAAAAAGTTGGGACCCCAGTCTAAAAAGACTCTTTGGGTCTCCCCTCAAGCCTGACAGTCTTCTGTCCCTGGGGCACCATGAAACCCAGATAGACAGTCACCACCAGGGCTAGAGTCCTTCAGATCAGATGTAGCCTTTATTTCCCACCCTGATTTAAAGACCACAAGGGAAATGAAACTCTTTCTGCCCTCTACTCCCCCATGAGTCATTTTACCTCCCCGTTCCACTTTCAGTCCCAGCATAACAAGGGTGGCCACCCCTTGCTTGGATATCAAGTTATAGGAAGGAGGAGGGAAGGATCATAAGATCTCCAGTGTGGGTTATGTAATGCAGTGGAATTTTAACCAACAGGATGGGCATGGCAGCCCAGCAAAACGCCATGGGAACCCATGATGAGAGTGAGGGGTAGGAGCATGTCAGGAGAGTAGTAAATAATCTGGTTTCATTTTATTACCTCCAAGCTAAGCTACCAGTGAGCAAAATTGTGAAATCAGTGGAAGGTTTCTTTTGGGAACGTCTTACCACTTTCCCTCTTCCCTGGAATGTTCCTTTTCTCACAGATGTCAACCTACTCATTGCCGTTCTCTTCCAACCCCACCAACCATCACTCTCGTCTTTCACATACTCAGAAATTATGGAGAAGGTTTACTAAGGTTGCTTTTCTCGTGGGTGATTCCATTTGAACAGAAATCAACACTTTAGACCAAAAAATCAGATCCCAGGAGAAGGATTAGACCCTCACCAGCAGAGTAGCTTTTGACGAGGGAGTTCGTTGCTTTGGAGGACTCCTGGTACTAGGCCACTAGGAACCCACCATACTCTTTGTGGGTGAGGATGGCCCTTCAATGAGAGAAGGGAAGACTTTGCTGGAGTCCTCAGTGTCTGCTCAAAACCTTGATGCTTTGCACCACGAATAATGTTTCACAGACACCCACTGACAAGAGGATGGGGTGTCCTTGCTTCCAGTGTCCTACCCCATCTGCGCCTTCCCCAGTCCACCACGGTAGTCAGCTTCCTGTAATTTCTCACACTGAGAAGGTGAAGTAAAGCAAACCCACTGCATATCCATGAACCCATCTGCTGTGGGCAGGGTGGCTCAAGGCCCTGTGATTGGGAAGGGGTGGCCAGACCAGCACATGCTGCCAAACCCTGAATTTTCTCCCCGAAAACATACAGGACAGGCCTCCCCCATGCCTACCAGCTCCCACCCTTCTTCCCCAGCCCCTTGAGCCAGAAAGTGCATCCAGCCCATGGCTTGGGCTTTCTTGGGGCCTCTGTCCTCACCTTCCGTATTTGGCAGCTGTGGATTCTGACCACTGACTGGAAGCTGTGATGTCCTCATCTGGAATGTGGCCTCCTGACATACCCAGAGGATAGCGGCATATGGCTGGACCAAGAGACACCAAAGGGAAAAAGAGAGGAAATACTTTTCTTTTTATTTCCATGGATGCCCCATCCCCTTCTAGGAAGAATGTGATTGACTATTGGACAGGGAAACAGAGGCTTACATCTTCCTAAGGCTTTCTATGACCGCAGTTTGATCACCTTGACTCTCTCAGCCTTTCTCCCTGGGCCTGCCTCCAAACTTAGTAGTGTTCAATCCCCCAAGCACGGACCTTCAGCCACATCTATCTTTCAGTCCCAGACCCAAGTAATGTAATGTGATGCAATGTGCTGATTTATTCTTTTATTTGGTAATAAGCCCATGGCCCATCCCCATTACCTTATCAGCAGATGTGTACTACTAACCAGTTTCCCAAAGGTGCTGAGTCATCCTCACGGCCACCAGGTACCACCTGATCCAAAGCATTCGTTTTTCTAGGTAGCTGATTGCACAAAACTACAGGGCAAAGCCAACTGTCCTATGAAAGTACTGGACACACAGCTTTGGCCCCCATCAGCACCATGTTTTCACCTCTGGCTATAAACAATGGCCTCTGGGGAAGGACTTCCACCTCCAGCCAAGATAGAGGAACAAGGACCAGATTGACTCTCCTGGGTGAAACAACCAAAGAATGGACAAAGTATTCAAAACATTGAGTTTCAAACAATGAATACGGGATAACAAAGGCCAACAATCCCTGAGAGGGGACAAAGAAGATGAGTCCTACAGTGGCACCAGCTTACTGCTGTGGCAGAGTCCACAGTGAGTGAGAACAACGCAGAGTTTGGAGGGCTCCCAATCAAGGAGACAAGGATAAGAGTCTGGAGAGGTCGGGGGAATCTAAGGTTGCCAGAGAAATACAGGATTCCTAAACTTAAATTTCAGATAAACAATGAAGAATTTTTTAGTATAAATAGGTACAATGATGGCAGGCATATAAAGAAGCAGAGAAATAGAACCTATAATGAGAAAAACAATCAATCAATGGAATTGATTCAGAATATAGAAGAGGGGCGCCTGGGTGGCTCAGGTGGCTGAGCGTCCAACTTCGTCTCAGGTCATGATCTCACAGTTCGTGAGTTCCAGCCCTACATGGCCTTCTCTGCTGTCAGTGCAGAGCCCGCTTCGGATCCACTGTCCCCCTCTTTTTCTGCCCTTCCTCCTCTTGTGCTGTCTCTCTCTCTCTCTCTCTCTCTCTCTCAAAAACAAAAACATTAAACAAAAGAATTTAAAAAGAAAATTAAACCAATTATAATTATATTGTTATAAGGTCAGCCACTGTGGAAAACACTATGGAGTTTCCTCAAAAACATTTTTAAAAAGAATTACCATATGATCCAGTAATTCCACTATTGGGTATTTACGCAAAGAATACAAAAACAGTAATTTGAAGGGATTACTAAGTTTTTAAAAATTTTTTTAATGTTTATTTATTTTTGAGACAGAGAGAGAGAGAGAGAGAGAGAGAGAGAAAGCAGAGGAGGGGCAGAGAGAGAGGGAGACCCAGAATCCGAAGTGGGCTCCAGGCTCTGAGCTGTCATCAGAGCCCAATGCAGGGCTCAAACTCACGAACTGTGAGATCATGACCTGAGCCAAAGTCAGACGCTTAACCGACTGAGCCACCCAGGCATCCCTGTACCCCATGTTAATTGCAGCATTAATTATAATAGACAAGATATGGAAGCAATCCAAGTGTCCATCCATAAGACTTAATCCATAGGATCAAGGATATGTGGTATATATTGGAATATAATGGAATGGTAGTCATAAAAAAGAATGAAATCTTGCCATTTACAACAATGTGGATGGACCTAGAGGGTATAATGCTAAGTAGAATAAGTCAGTCAGAGAAAGGCAAATATCATACGATTTCACTCATAAAATGCATTTAAGAAACAAAACAAATGAACAAATAAATCAAAACAAGAGACGACAAACCAAAAATCCAGTCACTTAAATACAGAGAACTAGTGGTTGCCAGAGGGGAGGTAGGTGAGGAGGATGTGAGAAATAGACAAAGGGGAACAAAAGTACACTTATCTTGATGAGCACTGAGAAATGTTGAATTGTTGAATCATTATATTGTACACCTGAAACTAATATAACACTGTGTGATAATTATACTTTAATTAAAAAAATAATAAATATATATAAGGAGAGCTAAGTGAGATAGGGAAGGATATAAATAAAATTTCTAGAGATGAAACTTGACTATATGAGAAAATACATTGAATAAGATTAAAAGGAAGATTATACATTAAAGAAAAGATTGGTGAACTTAAAGACAGCAATAGAAATTATCCAAAATGAAACAATGACAGAAATTAATCAAATCACTCAAATAATCAATCAAACAAAAAGATAGAACATAAGTTAAGTTGTGAAACGATTGCAAATATCCTATTATACATGTAAATGGATTCCTTAAAGAAGAACAGAGAGGAATAAAAAAATTATTTGAATAAAACATGGTGGAAATTCTTTTCGAATTTGATGAAATTATAAACCCGAGAGGCTCAGTGACTTGAACCATAAGAAACGTGAAGAAAACTATACTACAGTACATCATAATTCAACTGCTTAAAACAGGTGATAAGGAGAAAAGTTTTTAAGCAGCCAGAGAAAAAGGATACATTATGAACAGAGGAACAAAGATAAAAATGATTACAAATGTCCCTTTGGAAATGGTAATTACATAGTAAATATATAAGATGAGTTTTCATGTTATTTACATCTCTTTAAATGGTAATTGACTATTTAGATTAAGATGATTTTTCATGTTATTTAAATCTCTTTAAATGGTAATTGACTATTTATATAAAAACAGTAACAATATACGGTGGGGTTTATAATATGTACAAAACTAAAATGCATGAAAACAATAGCATGAGGGCTGAAAAGGGAAAAACGGAAGGCATCCTGCTCGAAGATTTTTTAAATGTTTATTTTTGAGAAAGAGAGAGAGTGCACAAGCAGGGGAGGGGCAGAGAGAGAGGGAGACACAGAATCTGAAGCAGGCTCCAGGTTCAAAGCTGTCAGCATAGAACCCAACACAGGGCCTGAACTCACGAACCGCAAGATCGTGACCTGAGCCAAAGTTGGACACTTAACCGACTGAGCCACCCAGACATCCCTCTTGTTAGATTTTTTTGCTGTATGTGAAGTGATATACTATCACTTACAAGATAGACTTTACTTAATTAAAATGTACATGACAAACCCTAAAGCAAGCACTAAAATAATATTTTCAAAAAGGTTCATGGCTAATAAATCAACAAAAGATAAAACTGAATCATAAAAAGTTCAATTCACTGAAAGGAAAGCAGAAAACCACAGGTAAGTTTACACATAAAAGGATGCAAAAAGATATACCACGAAAACGTAATTAAAAAAAAAAAAAAAAGCTGGAGTGGTTATATTAATACCAGACACAACAGATTTTAAGACAAGAAATAGCGATGGTATTTCACAATGACAAAGGGGTTAGCTCATCAAGAACACATGACAGTCCTAAATGTTTATTCACGTAACAGAGCTTTACAAAACAAAACAAAACAAAACAAAACAAAACAAAACAAAAAAAGGCTGCAGGGAAAAATGAACAAAACCACATGTCGTTGCAGATTTCAATACTTACGTCTCAATAATTGGTAAAACAATTAGACAAAAAATCAGTAAGTATACGGAAGATGTGAACATTATCCACTGGTTTTTGCCTAGCTTGACATTTATAGAATTCTACTGAAAAACATAGAGTATTCATTCTTTTGAAGTGCACCTGTGATATGTACCAAGATAGACCATATTCTGAATCATAAAACAAGTCCCAATAAATTTTAAATATTCAAGTCATACAAAGCATGTTCTCTGTCATAATGCAATTACTAGTTAGAAAAAATACATAATAGAAAGATATCTGGAAAATCCCCAAATATTTTCAAACTAGCATAACACTTTCCTAAATATGCCATGGGTCAAAGAAAAAAGGAAAATTAGAAGAAATTAGAAAACAAATTAGAAAGTATTAGAAAAGTATTAGTATTAGAAAGTATTCTGTACTGCAAGATAATGAAACTATAACAAAATTTGTGGATACCACTTGACAAGTACTTATGGAGAAAATCACCACAGTAAAATCCTCCATTAGAAAAGAGCAAATAATAACTCTAAATAATAATCTCTAAATAATAACTTCAGTCTTCACCTTAAGAAACTAGAAAAAGTAGAGCAAATAAAATACAAAGTAATTACAAGAAAGGAAGTAATAGATTATTAGTGGAAATCAGTGAAATAGAAAACAGAAAAACAATAGAGAAACTCTAAAAAACCAAAAGCTGGTTCTTTGACAAGACTTAAAAAAAAAAAAAAGGCAAAAAGAATCTCTAGCCAGATTGGGAGAGAAAAAAGAAAACACTACAAACATCAGGAATGAAGGAAGTTTCCTTGTTACAGAAATTAAAGATATTAAATGCATAATAAGAGAATCTTATAAACAATGTTATGCCAATAATTTCAACAACTTAGATAAAATAATCAAATTTTTGAAAGATACAAACCACTAAAGCTCATTTATAAAGAGATAGATAAAAACCTGAGTATCATTTATGTTCTAAAAAATTTAAATATATAGTCAACAACCTTCCTACAAAGAAAACCCCAGGACAAGATGGCTTTACTGTTGAATTCTGCCAAATGTTTCAAAAAGAAAAATTACCAAGCACTCACAAACTCTTCCAGAAAATTAAAGAGGAGAAGATAGAAGGGGATATTTCCTGATTCATTTTATGAAATCCTATTACTCTAATACAAAAACCAAACAGGAAGCTTATAAGAAAACTATAGACCAATAACTCTCATGAACATAGATATGAAAACTCTAAACACAATTTTAGTAAACTGAATCAAAGAATATATAAAAAGAATAATACACCATGATCAAGTAGGATTTATTCTAGGAATGCAAGGTTGGTTTGACATTCAGAAATCATTCAATGTAATTCGCCACAGATTTAGAAAGTGAAACTGTATCGTCACTTCAAAAGACACAGAAAAAGCATTTGCTGAAATCAAACATCATTTCCTGATAACAATTCTCAGCAAACTAGAAGTAGAAAGGAATTTTCTCAATATAAACAATTGTAACCGAATATTATGAAAACCTAAATGCCAACAAATTGGACAACTTAGGGGAAATGGATAAAGTCCTAGAAACGTAAACTACCAAAACTGAATCAGGAAGAAATAGAAAATTTGAAGAGACGAATCACCAGCAATGAAATTGACTCAGTAATCAAAAACCTCCCAAAAAACACAAGTCCAGGACCAGACAGCTTCACTGGCAAATTCTACCAAACATTTAAAGAAGAGTTAATACCTATTCTTCTCAAACTATTCCAAAAAACACAAGAGGAAGGAATCATCCTGATACCAAAACCAGATCAAGACACCACAAAACAAAAGAAGTACAGGCCAATATCTCTCATGAATATAGATGCAAAAATCCTCAACAAAATATTAGCAAACTGAGTCCAACAATATATTTAAAAAATCATGCACCACAATCAAATGGAATTTATTCCCAGGATGCAAGCGTAGTTTAATATTTGCAAAACAATCAACATGCTATGTCACATCAACAAGAGAAAGGATAAACACCATATGATCATTTCAATAGATGCAGAAAAAGCATTTGACAACGCGCAACATGCATGATGTCATCTGATACTTCCAGGAACAGTACGATGAAGCAAAACCAGACTCCGCCACTTTGGCAAGAATCATGGCCATATACACCACCGAAACACTTCCATGTTCCTGTCCCCTGTATTTTCCAAGTCAAATTTAAATCAAGAGATGAACATGGGATCTAGTATCATTTTGCCTATTCTTGTCAAATGTATAACTTCTGCATCTGGGGTGACAGGTTCTACAAATAATCATTATGTTTGAATCTCGAGTGTAATTCTGGGCTGTTCAGGAATGAAGCATCAAGTTCTCAAATTCTAAACCCTCTGGAATGTGAAAATTGAAGGGAGGGGTAAGGATGAGGAAATACTGATACAGAATGCCAATGGGGCCCAAATTACCAGTGAGTGAGGTCAATGAACATTTCAGAAATCACTCACAGGGTGCGCCCTCTCTTGTGCTCCACCCCTTTAGGCAGTGGAGGCCATGCCCTGCCTCAAGGCCTCCTCCGGCCCCCTCCCAGATGCTTGTCCTGCATGTTTTTGGGTGTGCTAAACGTTTTCGCACTGCTGCTTGGTGTCCCTCAGTACCAGTGACTTAATGGGCCAGGAGAAGCTTCTGGACACCTTTATCTCACAGGCTACACGTTCCAGTCCAGGTTACCAGAACACTTGCCTTGGCATTTGTGACCCAAGCCAGCTACTGATAAAGTAACTTTGCTTTCCCATTGTTACTGCTCTCTGCGTGTATACATCCCTCAACGATCTTCTGGGGAGGGGACCTGGCCGGCCAAGGTAGACGGTCCTTGCACCTTTGGCTATCATTCATGTCGTGGTGCCCCCAGTTGCTATCTTGACTCTTAAAATACAGTTCATTCTTCACAGTTTTCAAAGTGCTGTCCCATTGTTTTCATCTTGTTTACCCTTACGATAACCCTGTGTGGTAGGCGGGGCATGTATTATTATTCTCAAATTACACATGAGAAAACCAGTTAGAGTCCCATGGCTATGAAGGGGTCCTAATCCAAAGTTAGTCCAATGTACCAGACTGCCGCTCTCTGCTCTAACCAAAGGAATGGCAAGATGTAAGCTGTTTCTCCCAACACGCCAGGCTGTAGGCAGAAGCACTGCAGATTCGTAAGAGAGCTGGCCTCTGGCACCTTCTTTCCCTTCAGAAAACAAAGCTTTATTCATGGACCCAGTCCTATCTCCATTCCCAGTGTGGTAATCAACTTATTGCTCTCCAAATCCATAGGGGTTTTAAGCTCCTATTTTTATTAATTCATTCATTCCATGATTTTTTTTTTTTGAGCCCCATGGGAATATAGGCATAAACAGAACAAAGTACCCTTTGCCAGAGTTTACATTCTAGTATGGGGACAAAGACAAGAGGCAAATAAATATATAAGATGAGAAAAAGTGGCAAGTGTTGTGAAGAAAAGAACACAGGGAAAGGAAATAGCTGCTCTTTCATGTCAAGAGATAAGGAAGGTCTCTCGGATAAGGTGTCTCTGAGCAGAGATCTGAGTGAAGGAAGACAGCCAGGTGACTCTTGGAGGGCGGAATGTTTCATGGAAAGGGAACAGAAGTCGAGAAAAGAGCCTTCTTAGTGGCTTCGGGTACAGCAAGGAGGTTCGTACACCTGAAGTGGAAAGACTAGCTTAAGTTAGTATCTAGCACTGTCCCTTTGCAATGTAATGAACTTGGTTGCAACTAAAGCAAGTGTTTTTTTAAAGAAGGAATAGTACCAATTTCGGTAAATTTCTCCTTACTCCAACGTCCGACATTTTTAGTATCTGTTTTATAGCCTTCGGTACATAGTGCTTTGTCATATAATTGTCTGTGTGTGAGTCTCATCTCTCCTACAGATGGCAAACTTCTGGGGGGATAAAAGGGCGTAGGCGGGGAGATTAGATCTTATTCAACTTTATTTCTCAGGGCACATCTGGGGAGACAGCAGGTGCTCAAAAATATTGATTGAAAACAGAGGTAGACATAGATTAGGAGTTAGAATAAAGTGGAGTTAAATATGTCACCCTGCAAACCTTACCCCCAGTCTGTTCCATTTCAACCAACTCCACTCTTCCAATTACTTGAGCCAAAAATCTTGAGGCCACCCTTGGCTCCTTTCGTATTCCATATCCAGCCCAACAGCCGATGAGGAAATCCCATTAGCCACCCTAAAGAATTCCCATAACCCACCTCCTTTCCACATATGCCACTACCATTCTAGGTCGATCCTGGAATAAAACAATAATCTCCTAACCAGACGTCCTTTTGTCCACCTTGTCCCATTTATCTATGAAAATGTAAGTCAGACCACATCACTCTTTTGCCCAGCACCCTCCAGGGAGTTCCCACCTCACTCATGATAACATTGAAAACGCATGCGTGGTCTCCAGGGTCCTGCAGAGCTGATCCCGGGCTATCCTGGACCTCAAGTCCAGCGCACTGCCCCCTCCAGTCACGCTGGCCTCCTGGCTGCTCCTCAAGCACACTAAGTATGCTTCTTCTTCAGACATTTAACTACTTAATTCAATAATGGTAGGAATCTGCGCTGGGTTGGGGAAAGAGAAGTGGAAGACTGTATCTCCCATTATTTTCCACGTGCTAACATCTGAAATCTGAACGCACTTCACAAGCAAATGGTGAGTCATAGCTTAACTGGCTGGGGTTTTTTCTTAGAGTGACACAGTAGAATCCGTAGAATCAGTACAGTAGAATCAGCAGGCTCTTCAATTTGATGATATACTGTAATAATGGTAACCACTTATAAACAGCACTTATCAAATGTCAGACGATATAGTATTTTTGTCACTCATTACTTCCTGTTTCTCACGAATCCCCCATCTACAGGTAAGACGTTAAATAACTGCCTAAGGCCATTCATGGAGTAAATACTAACTCACTTTAGATTCGGACTCTATAGACGGCTCTCTCTAAGCTACACAACCTCTGAAGGAAAAAAAAAAGAGATTTCAAGTCCACTCCAGGATCTGAGCAAAGTTCACATCCTTTCTGGGTCTCAGTCTTCTCCTGTGGAAATCAGGGGAGCTGGATTAGATGTTTTCTAAGGCAGTGATTCCCAAAAGCCAGTCCATGGACCGACTGCTTTAGAATTGCTTGGGAAGGTTGTAGAATATAGGTTTGTGAGCTCTGTCTTAAGAGATTTTTCTTCGGTAGGTCTGAAACTGTGCCCAGGAACCTACATTTTTTTTTTTTTTTTAATTTCCCAAGTGATTCTGCTATGCAGCCACGCTTGGAAACCATGCTTCCAGGTCCCTTCCAGCCTGGACACATGATCATTCTCTGGGGCCATTCCAAAGTCCAGGGACATCCACATTCACAGTCCCACTGGGCTTGCATTCCTGGATATCATGAATCTCTAGTCACTGGGCCATGAGTGTAACGAGAACTTCTGTTTCTCGGAACATCTAAAGTAAACCAGAAATGGGGAAAGAGGGTCGCATGGGGTGAGTCATGATATTGTTGCAAATAACTTCCCCACCAAGGCACTGCTTGTCCTGGGAACAGCAACCAGGGAGTTTTAACACAGCTGCCTTAGCTGCAGCTGCCTGTATGAAGCATGTTGGTATTTCCCGGGCTTAGGAACCCTATCTATTTTGTGTTCCAATTATGCCTATATAGGTACTTTCCATATTTAACAAAGAAAGGGAGAGAAAAACCGAGAGACAGAGAGAGAGAGAGATCCCAGCTAGGATACTCTATTTGGTGTCCAAGGAGGGCCAGTTGCCTGGCTGAGGCTCTTTGCTCCCCTTAATTACTGGGCTAAGGCTTTGATCCTCAAAGTGGTCTCCCAGGACCGGCAGCCCCCAACACTCTCTGAGAACTTGTTAGAAACAGAAGTTCTCTGACATGTCATTTGCCAATACCTTCCCCAATTCCATTGTGAGGGGAGGGGTGAAATGGGTGATGGGCATTAAGGAGGGCACTTTTGGGGATGAGCACTGGGTGTCATATGTAAGAGATGAGTCACTGGGTTCTACTCCTGAAGCCAAGACTACACTGCCTGTTAACTAACTTGAATTTTTAAAAAAATTGGGGGGCGCCTGGGTGGCTCAGTCGGTTAAGCGTCCGACTTCAGCTCAGGTCACATTTTGTGGGTTCGAGCCCCGCGTGCGGCTCTGCGCTGACAGCTCGGAGCCCGGAGCCTGCTTCAGGTTCTGTGTCTCCCTCGCTCTCTGCCCCTCCCCCACACGTGTTCTGTCTCTCTCTCAAAAATACATAAACATTGAAAAAATTGCTTTGATAAATAAATAAATAATAAAATAAATTTTTAAAGAAAGAAAAGAAATGCAAATTATCAGTCCCCACCCTAGACCTACTGAATCACTCTGAAGGCGGAGCCCAGCCAACCAGGTTTTCACCAGCCCTCCAGGTGACTCTGCTGCTGCTCAGGTTTGATAACTGAAGAACCGGGGGATGAAACGAGGCTGCAATTTGTCCACATAAAAAAAGAAAATTCTAAATGTGTCAGTGCGCCCCTCCTCCTCATCCCCTCCAGTGCTTCCCTCGCACGGAAGGGTGTAAGCCAACCACGTGTGGACAGCTGTGGCAACACCATGTCGAGAACTGGAAGGCCTCCCTGAGCCGCGGCACACGTGGCCCTGAACCTGGACCAGTACAGGACTCTGGGACAGGAAGAGTTCTGGAATGACACGTGACACGTTTATTTCTGCTTTAGGAGCAGTGGAGGAGTGGGAAGTAAACCTGTCCTTCGGGAGTCAGCTGCTCTATTAGCAAATCCTACCGCTTGTAGGGATGGGGTTTCGGAGTGGTAGGGGTCCAGAGCCGATGGCCAAGAAAGAATTCTTGAGATGTATTTGGTGTAAAAAGGTGACTTTATTAAAGCACAGGGACAGGACCTGTGGGCAGAAAGTGCTGCACTGGGCTTGTAAAGAGTGACTGCTTATGTACTATGGAGTTGGGGGAGGGAAAGGCCAAAGGGAAGCCTCCAGAAGGACTTTCATCTGCTAAACAGGACTCATAGGATGCCACAGCCTTGCTAGGGTCAAGCTAAGGTTGTTTTCCCTCTAGGAAGCCATTGACATTAAGACAGTAGGGCGTTCCTGGAGAAATGTTATACTTTGTATTTGCCTCAGGTATTTGTCAATGGGCTGCAGGTCACACGGAAATTTAATTTTACCTGCCATTTTCTTCTTGCCTTTGTCCCCACAACACTATGGAGGGTGATGTTGGGGCTCCAGGAAACTGAGTCTACAGGTTTCTGGAGATCAGTGTATTGATAAAATTGCCTTTTTCTTATAATTTACTAAGACATTTGTAACCTGAAGGAGACTCATGTCCCGCATGATTGTGATCTCTATCACAGTTAACCATTTGTTTTCTTTCCTTTCCTTTGTTCTTGGGTGGCCAGGAGAGCCTGAGGAACGTCACACAGATCCCACTTGGGCGGGGGAGGGGCGTGTGTTGGCTTGTGCTTTGCCCTCAGCTTGCCTTATGGTCCCTCATCACTACGTCCCGCAAATTTCTTGAGTCCAGCTGTCTCTCTCCTTCTCCACTCCTCCCATGCAGGGCCCAGCCTCTGCCACCTCACATCTGAATGACTATAATGCCTTCTAGCTCTTCCTCCAGTTCCTCTACCAGTCCTTCTCCACACAGCAGCCCAAGCGAGCTTCCTAGAATCTTATTCTGACATGAATCTTCTAACAGCTGTCCAGTCTTCCTGGGATAGTGTGGCCCATGACGTCTGCGGGATCGGGCCAAACCTACCTCTCCGGCCTCACCTTGGGCTTTCTGCACATCTCTGCTGGCTCCCATCCTGACTTCGTAAGTGCACAAAGTACCTTCCAGCCTCAGGGTCTCCCTGCATGTCATGTTCCGTGTACCTGGAATGTTCTTCCCCTCCCCTCCCTTACCTGCTGACTCCTGCTCATCCTCCAGCTCTTAGAGAATTCCTCCGAGCCTTTGGGGAAATTAGGAATTTCTGTTACATGCTCTTACAGTGCGCTGCTTTCCTTCTTAGCACTTTTCACACTTGTAAAACAAATAATTGTTTGTTTCAATACAAATAATTGTTTCATTTTGGTCTCTCCACTAACTATTCAGTGTCATATGGCCAGAGATCTTGTCTATCTTTCTCTCTGTTGTTTGCCTCATTTCTAGTAGGGTGTCTGGGTATTAACTGAGTGTTCAATAAATATCTGTTGAAAAGGTGATAAAAGAAGAGTTTTCTGTTGTTCCTAATTAGGAGGCTTAAAAACAAAGACCTGGGAAGTCAGGAAAGGGTAGCCCTGACTAATGATGCTTAACCAGGCAGCAGACATATAAGACTTCTTTGTAATTCTGGGGCATTACATATCTATTGCAACCCATCTTTTTGTTCATGTATTTATTTAACAAATATATTTACTTAACATTAATGTTAATTTATTTAATGCTTATGAATTTATCTAACAAATCAGTTCCTGCTGTGAAGATACAGTGGTGAACAGGACAGATAAATGACTTAGCCCACGGATCCTACATTCTGGTAGAGGAGAAAGACAAGAGGCAATAGATTTTCGATTCTCAAATAGGCAATCAAATTGTCTGACAATAGCTATTATGAATTGTTACTATTTCAGATAGTATGACAAAACTACGGAAAACTCTAAAATATGATAGGGGGATAAAAGAGATGCGTGGGGGGTTCTTTTAGGTAACAACCTTCACCAGAGATTTTCTAGTTCACTCATGCTTGTTTACCTCCTTAGTGAAACTGTAAGCAATTTTGAGAATAGTAATCATGTCAGATTCTTCCTTTTCCCGCTGGGCAGCTGCCAACACATGGTACCCATTAGATGCTCAATACACATTTGGCAAATAAATAAGTAAGCAAAAGGGTAGAAGGCAGGTGGATGGATGGATGAACCCAAGGCTGGATGAATGGAGAGTTCACCATGTGTTGAACTCTTGAGGGCAGGTTCTGTAATTGATTCATTTCTCTAGGATTGTTTCATTTCTCAGCAATCACCAAAGGACACCAAGTTTCAGGGATGTTCTTTGAAGGGCTTTGTGGGCATTTGCATGAGAGGAAGAGAAGCTTTAGCATGAATTGTAGTCAATGGACACTGGATAAAGGTCCAAGAAGCTGCACTAAGGAGGGGTCCCCAAGCTTTGGTGAGGGAAAGAGCTGGGAGTCTCACTCTATGCCTTGATGAAGATCTCCAGCTCAATGCCAGAGCAAGGCTCTGAGCCAGAGATATTACAAAGCTTCTTGAGACAATTGGAGTGGGTCTTGAGGTCTAGATGTTGGAACCAAAGATAATAAGGATGAGGATAGGGAATTCAGAGATAAGAGCCAGAAAAGCAGCCAGTAGGCGAAGTTTCTTGGTGAATCAATATTCCCAGGGGCCTCAGAGAAAGGGCAGAGGAAAAAAGACAAGCTGATCTTGGATGGCCTTCCTCATCCTAGTGGGTCTTTGGAACCAGGATAAGCCTTGGCCCAGGGCAACCAACGTGGCACTTTTCAGCGGTACCAGTGCGGTTTTCCTAGTGAATATGCCTATTTTTGGTAAACTCCTGTGGAAGGGACCCCAGCCAATAGCAAAGACTCAGAGTGCCAAATCCTAAATGTCAGGCCCCTGTGCTTTTCCCCAAGCCCACTTCATTTTTTTTTTTTTATCAGATCCCATCCATCCATCTCTGAACTCCACATTATGAAAGATCAGGAAGCATGGAAAGGCGGAGGACAGCAAGGGACAGCGAGGGACCCAGAGACCCAGCAGCAAAGAAGGGTGTCCTGATTTTGCTTGCTGAGTTGTTCTCGGTGGTTCTTGACACTTCCACTACCCACCAATCTCCTGGACAGAGAAGCCAATTCACTTTCCAGTTTCCCAGAGTGGAAAACTACCAGTGTCGGCCACTGCATGCCCAGGCAGAGCTCGATCTGTCCTGAGCTCTGGTAGGGCCTGGCAGGCAGGCAGAGGAGAAGCAGGCAGCTGCCACCAGGCTCCAGCTTCCCAAGAATTATTTTCATACTATGCTGCCAAGGTTGAGAGCCTGAAAGGGCAGCTTGTTCCGTGATGTTTACCATCTCCCTGCTAGTTCCAGACCACAAGCTTACCCATCAATGAGTGTCCTATATGCAGCTTCCAGGAAAACACACGCATGGCACACGTGAGTCCTGTAGCATGGAGAGCTGATACCTGGGCCTCTCTGGGTACAAGGAAGACCAGACTGACCAGGAGGGGGGACACTGGGGTCAACCAGGGGACCGAAGACAGTCTCTGGTATAAAAGAACATCTGCAATCATAAACTTTAGAGCCAAGAAGGGGCTTCAGAAAACCAACCCCTCCAATGGCTCCATATCAAATATTAGTTAGAACCTCTGAGCCCCCAAAAGGTGAAATGACTTAGTCAAGGATGCACAGCTGACGAGGACTGAAATTCCTGCACAGGACTGAGACTCATGTCTCCTGATCCCTGGTTCCTCTTTCTTCAACCACAGGCTACCATGATCAAGTTCTTCCAATTCCAGAAAGGACAAGGTGGTCCCATTAGAGAAGCTGTCACTTGGGTCCCTGTTCCCCCAAACTCCACATTGGCTGCTACTCCAGACTGGTTCATTATTCAGGTAAATATCTATACAGCGGGATGCTACTAGAGGCCAACGAAGATTATTTGGGTTCCTCTAGGCACATAGGGTGATTCTGCCAACACCCCTTTTGCCCAAGTTGAGATTCCCCTTGGGATTAGCCCTTTAGAATTGCAGCCTTCCTGGAAGCCCAAAATACTTTCCAGAAACAATTATTGCAGAGCTCTGGAAGAGGAGTCCCCAGGCTGTACTGGATTCCAGGGTATCAAAGTGAGGGTCAGTCAAGATACATTCTTCTTCCTGGCTGCCAAAGTCAGTGAAGGTTTCATAGTAGAATAGTATGTCCTTCCTTCCAATAAGAAGGTGAGTTGAAGGGATGCCTGGGTGACTCAGTCGGTTAAACATCTGACTTCAGCTCAGGTCATGATCTCACGGCTTGTGAGTTTGAGCCCCACGTCGGGCTCTGTGCTGACAGCTTGGATGGAACCTGGAGCCTGCTTTGGATTCTGTGTCTCCCTCTCTCTCTACCCTCCCCCACTTGCATGCTGTCTCTCTCTCTCCCTTTCAAAAATAAATAATAAACATTTTTTCTTTAATTTAAAAAAAATGAAGGTGAGTTGAAGAGACAGCAGGTCAGGAACTGAGAAGAAAACTGGGGCCATGGTCTGGAAGCTTAAAACTGGATTCTGCCACTTCCAAATCATGGGACTTCAAGACAAGTTAGTAAAGCTCTCTGAACCTGAATTTCCTCATCTTTAACAGTATTGCCAAGAGGGCTGTTGTGGAGATTTAACATAATGAACACAAAGAATTTAGCATGCTTCATGAAATATAATAGGGCTCCAGATATGACACTCAGAAGGAGGAAAAGAGGATTATTTGTTTTAAATGTTACATTCACTCTTTCTAAAGCAATTTGGAGGTTTTATGGTCTTGGGAAGGTTACTTAACTTTCAGCCTCTCAGCTTAATGGTAATAATAGTATTTGTTTATAAGAATGCTATCAGGAAGCATGAGTTAATATATATCAAGTACTTAGTGATGTTTAAAGCAGAATAATGCTTGGGGCGCCTGGGTGGCTCAGTCGGTTAAGTGTCCGACTTCGGCTCAGGTCCTGATTTTATGGTTTGTGAGTTCGAGCCCCACATCGGGCTCTGTGCTGATGGCTCAGAGCCTGGAGCCTGCTTCGGATTCTGTGTCCCCTTCTCTCTCTGCCCCTCCCCCAACTTGTGCTCTGTCTCTCAAAAAGAAATAAATGTAAAAAAAAAATTTTAAAGCAGAATAATGCTTAAAACCGGATAGATGTTATTTATAGATGTTATTTATATTTTAACTATTTTTACCCTGACTCATTCTAAAACAGAGATTGGAATTGGCTTCCCAAATGGTATAAAATAATTAATAAATGAATAAACATATGTATGTTCAGGGGAAAGAGAATAGGGAAAAAAAGGATAAGCTAAAGAGCTAAGGTTGATATCCAAAAGATATTGCATGTGGGTCTATATACCTTTGCTGGTGATGGGCCTCACATTTGGCTCTGAGCTTCCCACTAGCCAATTCAAAAAGCAAGACACCATCAGTTAACATAATCTGGCAATAAGGTAAAAGTTAACTTTCTATTTCTGTTTCCAGGTGGGATGGAGTAGCTTACAGTAACCAGTGCTCCCCCCTGCATTTGAAAGATGCAGATAAAACTTATAAATCATCTATTTGAAAGCATCTGACTGCTCTGAGGTTTAAAAAAAAGTTAAAAACGGGCAAAACACCCAAATAGAAGTTTTTTTCTCCAAACAGATCGTTAGAACAGGGGACTAGAACTTCAAAGAAGGGAGAATCTGAGAGGGGATATACCTCCTGCAGCCCCTTTCAGCCATTCCTCAGTTTGGAGCAGGGGCACAGGGCTGGCTCTGGGCTTTGCGCAGGTAGAGAAGCTTCACTATGGGGCAAAACCCCAGAGCTTCTGGAAGAGATGGGTGATCGCTGTAGCCAGCAGCATCTTTCTCACTCTGCACATTTGCCAAATGCATAGTTATCAATCACAGCTGAGCGAGTTTCTCAGTAAGAAAGCTACTACAGAGTCCTGAATATTGGTCTAACCTACTAAAAGCAAATAAATTAAAATTATAGCTTTCCAAAGGTGGACTTACCCACCCCCTCCCCTCTTCTCCCCATAGCCGGGGCTCCTCCTGTGCCAGGATGAATCATTTCTTGTTAGCTATGCTTGTATATATAGAGAAAATTACACTTCATGGTTGGGCTTTTTTTTTGAGAGAGACAGAGCACAAGCAGGGGAGGGGCAGAGAGAGAGAGAGGGAGACACAGAATCGGAAGCAGGCTCCAGGCTCTGAGCTGTCAGCACAGAGTCCGACGTGGGACTCGAACCCACGGACTGCGAGATCGTGACCTGAGCCGAAGTTGGACATGCAACCCACTGAGCCACCCAGGCGCCCCCAAAGGGTTGATATTCTTATGAACTCTTTCTCGGCTTCCTAACATCTTTGTGAGACCAAACCTCAAATGGCATAATTTAGATGCTTTTTTTGAAGAAAAATACAGAGAAGCCTGGGAGGCCCTTGACTCCCTTCCTTCTTGTCTTCTCCTTATTCCTCAGGCACTTATCGATTGTCTATATAAGCCAGGTACTGTCATAGGTATTGGCCATGAATACACAAGAGATCATTGCCACACAAAATAAGACAAAGACCAAAGTCATAAATGTCTGTGCAGCAGGGGGGAAAAGTTGCATATTTTTTAACAACTCATCACCTCCTACTTAAGCCCCCCCCAAAAACCTCACTGTTTTGAATGTCTTAACTTTTACTTTACTTCACTGTGTATGTGTCCAAACCACGAAAAATTCTGGGAGGCCTATCTTGCCACATCCATGCTCTTCAGAGACCTGCTGGCTAGGACCAAAAGCTAAGCCAACAATCACACTGTTCTCCTCAGAAAAACATACTGCCATGGATAAGCTCGCCTGGGCACAGGGCCCTGCGTCCCCTTGGAGTCAGGATGGCCAGAGTTCAGGGTTGTTAGAAGCCCCCACTTCCCAAAGGTAACTTGAGTCTCTCTTGGAGACCACAAGGGACCATAATGGTCACTAATGAACTCTTTTTCTCTTTCCTCCCCCACCGTCTGCTACATAGAAACCATTGTTTTATGGTATTTGGTTTATTTTATTTTTCTCTTCTTCCAAAAGGAACAAATCACAACCCTCAATATTTGCATATCACTTTCGAAAGCCCACTGACTTCTGTTATCTCATTTGGTCCCCCTATTGTAGCCACGTGAGGTGCAGAAGGCAGAGTTCATTTTCCCCCGTTGTGTCAGTGAGCAAAGTGAGATATGGAGCTTTACCTAAAGTCACAAAGCTAGATAGTGACAGAAGTGGAAAGAGGCTTGAGGTCTCTTTATTTCCATCACCCGGTCTCTTCACCAAACCACATTGGCATCACACGGTATGTCTGCACTCACTCTCCACACTATAATGAGACCTCAGGGTCAAGAAGAACCACCGATTCGGACAGAGGACCCGGGAAGGCTTACTGCCTGTCTAATTTCTTGGAACATCTTCGTCTCAGATTTGCTGAAATATGATAGCAAAAGGACATCCTGCATCCTGGTTATGGGATGTAAAATCAATACGCAAAAAAAACGGTTGCATTTCTATACGCTGATAATGAAGTATCAGAAAGAGAAATTTAAAAAAAATCCCGTTTTTATAATTGCACAAAAATAATAAAATACCCAGGAATTTTCCTCCTCCTTTCACCGAGGAGGTGAAAGACCTGCATATCGAAAAGCACAAAACATTAATACAAGAAACCAAAGAAGATACAAATAAATAGAAACCTATTCCATGCTGATGGATGAAAGAATCAATATTGTTAAAATGTCCATATTATCCAAAGAATCTACAGAGCCAAAGCAAGGTCGATCCAAATTCCAATGGCGTTATTCTAATAATCCTAAACAAATGATATAGATAGAACGAATAATCCTAAAATTGGTATGGAACCACAAAAAATTCTGAATAGCCAAACCAATCTTGAGAAAGAAGAACAAAGCTGGAGGCATCATGTCCCCCAATTACTAGATATATGACAAAGCTATAGTAATTAAAACAGTATGGTATTGGCATACAAAATAGAGACCCTAGAAATAAATCTACACGTACATGGTCAGTTAATTTATGACAAAGGAGCCGAGAACACACAATGGGAAAAGGACTATCTCTTCAATAAATAGTGCTGGGAAAATGGGACAGCCACATGCAAAAGAATGAAACCTGACCACTATCTTATACCATGCACAAAAATTAATTCAAAATCAATTAAAGACATGAATGGGAGACCTGAAACCATAGAACTCCTAGAAGAAAACATAGGCAGTAAGCCTCCTGACATGGCTTTTGGCAATGATTTTTTGAATCTGACACCATAACCAAAAGCAACAAAAGAAAAACATAAAAAAGCGGGAATGCATCATACTAAAAAGCTTGTGCACAGCAAAGGAAACCACCAACAAATAAAAAGGCAACCCACTGAATGGGAGAAAATATTTGCAAATCATGTATCTGATAAGGGACTAATATCCAAAAGATATACAGAACTCCTACAACTCAATAGCACAAAACCAAATGGTCCAATTAAAAAATAGGCAGAAGATGCGAACAGGCATTTTCCAAAGCAGACATACAGGTGATCGGCAGGTACATGAAAAAAAAGGTTCAGCATCACTCATCATCAGGGCAAGGCACATCACAACGATGAGATATCGCCTCAAACCTCTTAAAATGGCTACTGTCAAAAAGGCAAGAGATAATAAGTGTCGGCAAGGCTGTGGAGAAAAAGAGATCCTTCTGCACTTAGGGAAGACAGTGTGGAGTCTCTACAAGACATTAAAAATAGAACTGCCATTGTGACCCAGCAGTCCCACTTTTGGGTGTTCATCTGAAGAAAATGAAACACTAACTCAAAAAGATATGTGCACACACACACCCCCGTTCACTGCAGCATTATTTACAATAGGCAAGATACAAAAACAACCGAAGTGTCCACCAGTGGATGGATGGATAAGGAAATTGTGGTATATGTATACAGTGGAATATCGGTCATGAGAAAAAAGGAAATCCTGCCATTTGTGACAACGAATAAAACCTGAGGGCATTACACTAACTGAAATAAGTCAGACGGAGATCTCTCTTATATGTGGGATCTAAAAATATATATATAAGGGACGCTTGGGTGATTCAGTCGGTTAAGTGTCTGACTTTGGCTCAGGTCGTGACCTCATGGCTCAAACGGGCTCTGTGTTGACACCCCGGAGCCTGGAACCTGCTTCGGATTCTGTGTCTCCCTCTCTCTCTGCCCCTCCCCCACTCACGCTCTGTCTCTCTCTCTCAAAAATGAAGAAAAACATTAAATTTTTTTTTTTTTTAAAGCTCACAGATACAGAGAACAGACCGGTGGTTACCTGAGGCAGGGGGTAGAGGGTGGAAAAAATGGGTGAAGGCGATTTAAATTTATTAAAAAAGTAAAATAAGGAATCTAACTGTGGGGCGGGGGGGAGGCAGTGGAAAGAACTCACAACCTGGGAGGAAGGACATGGCATCCCATTTTGTTATCACCGGGTGAGGACAAAGCCTTTGATTGGAAAGTACCTGTCACATACTGGGGATCCCAAAGTTAGGTGGCTCCTGTTTCTGGTACGACCCTAACCTCACTGTTGCCCTCATGACCCCTCAGTGACAACCATCTCCACACTCTTACTTTCCTATTTGTGCCTCTGAGCCTTTTCTTAGCTCAAATGCTCTCCTTTCCTCTTTCCACCTAGCCTGGCAAATTCCTCCATGTCTGGCCCACATTCATACCTTCAGTATTTCAACCACTCAGACCCTGGGGAGCTGACCTGGTTGGGTAGTACGTGAGCATCCAGTGTGTCTGACAATCCAGGAGCACAGAGGTCAAGAGCACGCTTGCTGGTCAAGAGCGCCTCTTAGCTCTGCCACTTAGCTAGCTCTGCAACCTTGAGTGAGTTACCTAAGGTTTCTGGGCCTCAGTTTCTCCTGTGAAGCTGGAAAGACAATACTACCTACTTCATAAGATTACTGCAAAGATTAAATTTGCTGACGCCCACTTCGAATGGCACCAGGAATATATTAAGTGCTGGTTGAGTGTTAGTTGGTATTCCCCTTTGAACTCTGCATTCTCTTTTTCCCTATTTGGCACAACAGAGGGTGTTTAAGGGGCAGATGAGCTTCAGTTGTCCCCAGAGAAAGATCCTTTTACTGGCAGGAAGGATACCAAAGGCCACCCTCAGGCTAGACTCGACAAACATATAAGCAAGAAAGAGCCAATCTGGGCAGCATCAGGCATTGCTTGCTTAAGAGAAATTCAAGCAGGGAGGTCCCTTTGCAGCCTTTTTATCTCCCTCTGAGGGCCCTGCTCAGTCTGAATAAAGCAAACAAGCAATCTGTCTCTGTCTCTGTCTCTGTCTCTGTCTCTCTCTCTCTCACACACACACACACACACACACACACACACAGAGCCCTAGCATCTCGGGTCTGGTTTCAGAAATCTGAAACCAGTGCCACATTCTCATTAGATGAAGCCCCACAAACCTTCTCACACATCTCTGGGGACATGAAGGATGAGAGCCCAGGATTTTCCAATTTGGAAATGTGTGTGAGTAAAGTTACATGTATCAGCTTTGGCGGTAGACAAGGGGGTGAGGAGAAGGGGAGAACGCTGTGCAGAAGGGAACCAGGGTATCTCTGGAGCTTTGGTATCTTTGCGAGGCTGAGTCAGTACCAAAGGGCTTCTAGACCCTTGCTTACTGGGCATGCTAATGAGACCAAGTTTCCCAGAGCGAGCTCTGCATGATCCTCTGAGTCTTTTCTATTCCTTCGCCTCAGGCCATCCCTCAAACCCCAACTACCTGTCACCCCCTTAAATGCACACTGATGGTCACAGAAAAGTAGCCATCAGGCTGCCCAGCTATTACATGATTATTGGAGAAAGGTCATTTCCTCACTGGCTCCCTGAGGGGCTGAGTGGTTTTGGTGGAATGACCTTGGAGCTGGGAGACGGGAGTCGTGGGCTCCTGCTTTACCATTCGCTAGATGTGTGCTCGTGGACAAATCTCTCACTCCCTTTGACATCACTTCCTTTACCTGTAAAATGGGGAAGAGGGACTTGGATATCGTTAAGGTTCATTGCAACTCAAATAGCCCAGGACGCTAGTTGCCTAGGTCCAAAGAACTCACTGGGGTGTAGGATTGATGCTGGAAACAACAAAACCACAGTGATGAACCTAAAACTACAGGAGTCTATAGGAGAAGAAATTCCTCCTCTCAGAATCCCAAACCTTTAATGTCTTTGTCTCTCCCCCGAAAGTAGGAACATTATAGACACCAAAGGAGGACTCCCCCACCCCAGGGTTCTGAATTGCTAGTAAGCTTCCTGCCTCCTATGAAGGGAAAATGCGGAACGGAAACAGGAAGCCCCAAAGCTGCCCTGCCCTGGCTCTGTCCTGTGCATCCTGAATGCCTGGGTTGCCTGTTAGGGAAAAGAGCTGTTTCTCCCTCTTCCAAGTAAAAGCACTTCTCACAGGCCAAGTCAGAGGGTGGGGCCAACTGCCTTTGTGCTCCTCACAGACAGCAACTGTCTGGTTGGTTGGCTGAGTCTTCAGGACCTCAGACCCCTGGGCTTGGTGTCCAGGATAATCAGGTCACTTCTACTCGTCCTCCTCCCTCGAAATCCCTAAGATTCTGGGCCCTGACTGACCACTGAAGGAGAAGCCTGGAGGCGTCTAACCTGGCCAGGTGATCAAACCACTATTATAACCCAGACTATTCTTATACTTCATTGTGGCATCTAGAGATGTCCCTTTGTCCTGGAGGTACTCTCAGGCTCTCCTGTTAAGTCCAGTCGCCCCACCCAAGGATCTACAAGAGGATGAAAATGCTGCCCCTTTGGGTCTCTCACTCAGCACCCTCCACCAGGCAGCCCCCCATGTTCCTCCCCATCCCTTCTGGCCATTGCATACATGCTATTTCTTCTTCCTGAAAGGCTTCTTCTTAGACCCACCTCCAGAGGAAAAAAATTGCCCAACAAAAAGCTTCTTGTACTATGAAACTCCTACAGATTAGGCTGGGGCAGGCTTTGTGTACCTAACCTGTCACTAGGGGGCATTTTAGGGTACGTGTGTGTGTGTGTGTGTGTGTGTATGTGTGTATACACACTGATATATATATATCAGCTATCTTCTTTGTGCTTAACCTCAAAGGCGAGGTTCTTCCAAAGTTCAGATTTTAGAACCCCAAGCCTGAGAAGTGCCAGGGAGCTGGGGACAAGTGGATTTTCTTACAAAGAACAGCCATGCAAGATCAGGGACCCTGCTTCCAAGTCCAAAGCCCATCCATATCTTCCAGTATAGGTGGTAAAGCTCCCACACCATAAAATCACAGTAAGTTTGTGACAGAAAGGCTCTCACAGATCACCTAATCCAACATCACCTAATCCATCACGACAGGTGAAAGGATTAAGGAAATACGAAGAGAAATACAATGGCAGGCATAATGTCACATAACTAATTAAAGACCAAGCCAGGATCATAACCAGGTTTTTCCTCAGAATCACTTTCTAAGTGAGTTAAATACTATTTTCTTGTCTTTCTTTTTTCTTTTATTTGAGAGAGAGCATGAGCAGGGGAGGGGCAGAGGGAAAGGGAGAGAGAGAATGTTAAGCAGGCTCCACACCCAGCATGGAGCCCAATGCAGGCTCGATCCCACGACCCTGGGCTCATGACCTGAGCCAAAATCAAGAGTCAGATATTCAACCGATTAAGCCACCTGGGCACCCCAATGAGTTAAATACTATTTTCTAGGTAAACTGCAAATCATTCGGCAGAATATTCTAACAATGTCCACATCATTTGTTGATTTGTAGAAATGTTTTTCACAAATTGTTGGTATGATTGTTTGATGGAGACTAGCTAACTGATCTCCTGAGCCATGATTGTGACAGAGGAAACTGCCTCAACCTCTTCCAATGACCTTCCATTGAATCGACAGTCATCTGGTCCCTGTCCCTGGTGCACGGTTACAATGGGAAGCTGGCGAGGCATGCTGTCCACACTTCAGAACTGTGTACATACTCCTGCATGTCAGTATTTCCTGGGTGGACCCGTAGAGCCTACACTGCAGCCCCCAGTGACAACGCCACCTTGAAGCCTGCCATTACTGGAAATGCCACTATTACTACCTTTCTCCCTACCTGCTTGGCTGCCACTGTCAAAGCTCTGGTGCTTTAGAGCAGTGGGCCAACGGCCTCCCTGCCATCATGTCATGACCTACTACCTATACCACACTAGTAGTACTAACTGGGAGTCTCCATGGCGTGGAGACTCCATGACACCAGCAGCCATGATGAAATCTCCACAACGGGCTTAAACTAATGAGCTGGTTGTAGACTTTATATTAATTAAATTTAATGTTTAGCCCAGTTGCTATTTGCCAGCCAACATTTTATATCAAATACTCTATTAAAATATGTGTTGATATTTTAAGATCTGTTTACAACCCAGTTCTCCCGACTTACATCCAAGATGGCATCTATTTATACCATGGGACCAACCTGTGGGGAAAACCTACCTGGCCAAGAATTTTCGTCTTTCAGTAGAAACCAATAAGGACTTCTGAAAAGTCATCCATAAATCAACATGCGTTTATTATGTATCTACTCTACATTCATCAGTGTGCAGGCCCTAGGACTCCACAGACCCCAAGATTTGTGCCTCGATCCTTTAACACTGATTACCGTTTCTCGTTGCTGGTCTCTAGCTTAACTTGGTAAAACAGAAGAAATGGTAGAGAGAAGGATTAGTTCTTCAACATACCTCCAATATTCTATGTTCTATAAAGATCTTTGCAAGTCAAGACATTTCTTCCTTTCTCCCTGGGAGAAAGAGGCAACAGAAGGGGCACTTGGGTGGCTCAGTTGGTTAAGTCTCTGACTTTTGATTTCGGCTTAGGTCACGATCTCACAGTTCACGAGTCCAAACCCTGCGTAGGGCTCTGCGCTGATGGTGTGGAGCATGCTTGGGATTCTCTCTCTCTCTCTCTCTCTCTCTCTCTCTCTCTCCCTCTCCCTCTCTCCCTTTCTTTCTGGTTCTCTCTCTCTCTCCCAAAATAAATCAAAAAACTTAAAAAAAAAAAGAGCCAACAGAAATGGTTGGCACCAGGAATATGGGGAAAATGTTTTAATGATAACTGCTTTCTGTCTTCACACAGCTCATTCCCTGCCACAGGGCTACAACAATGCTCTCGAACAGAGAACACTAGCTCTTTTGGTTCATTCATCAAAATGTCCTCATATCATCCTAGTCTCTGTTAATGTGCCTGGCACCAAAACACGCTACCACTCTGTGCACACATAGTGACCCTTCCTTGGAGACCGAATCAGAGAGATGACCATTTGCTTGTTCAATGTAGCAGGAAGCAACCACACTTCAACGGGGTGGGAGGAATACAGAGGAGAGAAATGAGGGAATGGTGTTCAAGTTCAGATCTGAGGTGAACCAACTAAGCTTATTACAAGAAAGTAATAAGGCACTGGGTTTATTAAAACAAGAAATCCTTGATTTTAAGGTGTTTTGATTATATTTCCTTTTCAGGTATAAAGAATATCCCACAGAGACAGAATTCTAGTTAGGAGAAGAGGGTGAGGATATTCACAATGTACCCTCATGCTATATGAAGAGGACAAAAGAAAAATGTCCTCAAAAATCCATATGCAGTACGGAGCAGCAGAACTTTCATACATTACCGTGGGATGGGCAAATTGGTAAAATCTCTTTGGAAAACTCTGGTAATGTGTAGAAAAACATACTGTATGTAACATATAACTCAGTAACTCCACTTCCAGGTATATGCCCCAAAAAGCTGAATACACACTTCTACCAAAAGACCTTTACAAGAATGATTATAGCAGATTTATTCATGATGGGCCCAAACTGGAAACGATCCAAATTCCCATCCACAGTAGACTGGATAAATAAAATATTCAAACAAAGTAATATCACACAACAATGAAAACAAACAGTTGCCGGGGAGCCTGGGTGGCGCAGTCGGTTAAGCGTCCGACTTCAGCCAGGTCACGATCTCGCGGTCCGTGAGTTCGAGCCCCGCGTCAGGCTCTGGGCTGATGGCTCGGAGCCTGGAGCCTGTTTCCGATTCTGTGTCTCCCTCTCTCTCTGCCCCTCCCCCGTTCATGCTCTGTCTCTCTCTGTCCCAAAAAAAAAAAAAAAAAAAAAAAAAAAAAAAAAAAAAAAAGAAAACAAACAGTTGCCAACTGCATGCAGAAGGGTGGATGAATGTCATGAACAAAATATTGAATGAAAGAAGCCAGATGCGAAATAGTACTTATGCATCATCTGCTTCCATTTATATAAAGTATAAAAACAGGCAAAATTAATCTATATTGTTATAAAGCAGGATAATGATTACCCTTGGAGTGAGGGTGAGAAGAAGTGACTGAAAAGAAGCATGAGGTGAGCTTCTGAAATCTGGTAAACCTCTGTTTCTTAATCTGGATGCTGCTTAGATGGATGTATTCAGTTTGTAAAATTCATCACATTGAGCATTTATACTAAGTATAAGGATATATGTATACTTTCCTATATTTATATTTGTGCCAACATGGAAAAAAAAAATGACTCCAATCCTTTACCCTTCCCTGTATTCAGGCCATCCCCATGTGATTTTTTTTATGCCATCCCACTCTGACTCAGGGCTTGGCCATGTGACTTGCTTTGGCCAATGAGATCTCAGCGAATGTGACTAAAGCATTGGCTTGGAAAATGCTGCACATTTCTGCTTCTGCTATTGCTCCTGTGCAATTTCCATTAAAACATATCCATGCTAGTCTGCTAGAGGAGAGGACAGCCAAGCTGCCCAGTCGTCAGAGCCAAGGCCATCCTAGATGAACCAATAACCAGCTGACTCCCAGATAGGTGCATGAAACCAGAGATCAGAAGAATACTTCAACCAACCCCAGACTGGATCACCAACTTTACGTAAGTTGTTAAGAGGCATTACTCTGGTAATAGACAAGTGTACTTCAATTTAAAGTTAAAATATACATGCAATTTTCCCCAATGTTTATAGCAGCGCTATCGACAATAGCCAAAATATGGAAACATCCCAAACGTCCATTGACGGATGAATGGATAAAGAAGGTGTGGTTTATAGATACAATGGAGTATTACTCGGCAATCAAAAAGAATGAAATCTTGCCATTTGCAACCACATGGATGGAACTGGAGGGCATTATGCTAAGTGAAATTAGTCAGAGAAAGACAAATATCATATGACTTCACTCATATGATGGAATTTAAGATACACTCATATGGAGGAATTTAAGATACAAAACAGATGAACAGAAGGGAAGGGAAGCAAAGATAATATAAAAACAGGGAGGGGGACAAAACATAAGAGACTCTTAAATATGGAGAATAAACAGAGGGATGCTGGAGGGGGTGTGGGAGGGGGGATGGGCTAAATGGGTAAAGGGCATTAAGGAATCTACTCCTGAAATCACTGTTGTACTATGTGCTAACTAACTTGGATGTAAATTTAAAAATTAAGTAATTAATTAATTTAAAAAATAGAAATAAAATAAAATATATAGAGAGAGACACACATACAATTGTTTTAAAAAGTTGGGGAGAACTAAAAGATTTCTCTGGACACATTTATTTTTGAGTATGGCCACACCTGATAGGAAAGAAAGACTGCCTGAGATCCCATAAGACCAGGGTCCCAGAAGCACAACATGACATCCAAGTAAAACATAGGCCTAAACCAGCCAAAAATAACTGGAAACCCAACCTGTGGAAGTTCTCCAAGTCATCTAAAAATTCTTTCCTGTTTCCAAGAAGATGCAGAAGCAAACAGATGCTTCCTCCGCCTCCCATTTTTTAAAATTCCCATTTACTCCACTCTAGTTTATATCAAGAGCCCTTTCACAATAGCCAAGATGTTATATAGACAGAGGATATTAGTTTCTGTTTCTGCTTTAGACAAGTTTCATCATGAAAGTGAAGGAAGGAAGGAAGGAAGGAAGGAAGGAAGGAAGGAAGGAAAGAAGGAGGAAGGAGAAGGAGGGAGGAAGAGAGGGAGGGAGGAAGGAAGGGGAGGGAGGGAGGAAGGAAGGGAGGGAGGAAGGAAGGAAAGAAGGAGGGGAGGGAAAGAGGGAGGGAGGGAGGGAGGGAGGGAGGGAGGGAGGGAGGAAAGAAGGAAAGAAGGAAGGAAGGAAGGAAGGAGGAAGGAGAAGGAGGGAAGAAAAGAGGGAGGGAGGAAGGAAGGGGAGGGAGGGAGGAAGGAAGGAAGGGAGGAAGGAAGGAAGAAAGGAGGGGAGGGAGAGAGGGAGGGAGGGAGGGAGGGAGGAAGGAAGGAAGGAAGGAAGGAATAAGGGGAAAAGATGACCCTTTGGATACCCTTGGCAGGGCCTTTGCCAAGATGAACATTGATGGACTTGAGTGTTCAGCTGGTCTTCTAGCATGTGGCTGAGCAATGGCCGTGTTACCTGGATTAACCTGAGCTTTTGCAGAACTCAAGATGGACAGCAGCAGGAGTAGCATCAAGGGTATTCTGGGAATCGAAGTCATCTCAGAAGATGGTGTCGGAACTGGAGCCTGCAGCCCACCAAAATGCAAGCAAACGAGAAAGAGAAGGAGAGGAGAGGAGTGAGACAGATACTATCAAAATGAATGGATACAATTTGCACTATTATGTTTGGGTTCTTACAGCCTTTATTTCTATATTTAGGACTTCAAGTCACAGACTTGGAGAGTCTTGTGGGACATTCAATAATCACATAATGTAAGAATTTCCAAACTCAGATCGTGAAATTACAATTACCAAAACTATAGGCAAGTAACAAAGTTTTACTAAGATTAATACTTACCCACATTGTGAACGGTGATAATCTAAAACTTACATTTATGAAGTCCTCACAATTTTGATATTGATTCCAATATTAAACCAAGAAAAAATATATATATATGGGGAATATTTACAGATACCTACATATATACAGGTTAGTATACACACATGCATCTCTTTGCTGTATCAGCTGAGAGGGCCTAAAAGCCAGACACCACAATAGCAACAAGTATGCCTAGTGCCCAGATCTTGGTTTTTAATACCATTCTCCAATAAAAGGAGTCAGAGTTCCTTGGAGAAGTGGCTGATCCCAGGCCTGGGGCAGGATATATACAATATGAGCCTGGAGAATCTTTTAGTGGCAGAAATCAAGAAAGTATACATCCCCCCAAGTGATGGGGATATATCAACAGGACACAGGAACCAACTGAAAGAGTTCTCAGTGGTCAAAGCTGGAAGAATTTGAGCAACAGAATAAATAAAGTAATATTGGACTACAACCCAAGGAATAAAATAAATATCTACAAGTCCATGTTGATATAAATAAATGACTGAATAAGCAAAAGGGGGAGAACAGAAAATCTTCCCATTCAAAAGAATTCTAAATAATTTATGTAGATACTCTGCTTTTAAGGGGGTGGCACATAGTCCCTCCCCTTAGGGTGAACTGCACACAGTGACCTTCTCCCAAATAGTCCAGTATGGAAATGGAGGAAGTAGTTTTTCAGTGGAGGAACTTGACAAATGCTACCTCAAGCCAGGTGATGGATGTTAACATCACCTTTGATAAGTCATACTGTTAATATATACCCTAGATATGATATGATGAGAATGGCACAGGATAGCCTCTGTGGTTTTCCTCCTAAAAACTCATTACCTCAGACTAATCATGAGGAAAACATCAGTTCAGTCCCATTTTAGGGACACTCTACAAAATTCCTATTGAATAATCCTCTAAGCTATCAAGATCACAAAAGACAAGAAAGTCTAAGAAACTGTCACAGCTAAGGGAGCCTAAGGAGGCACAACAACTAACTGTAAAGTGGCATCCTGGATGATGATCCTGGAATAGATAAAGGACATAGGGGAAAACTGAGGAAATCTGAATGAAGGATAGACTTTAGTTCATTATAATGTATCAACATTGGTTCATTAACTATGACAAAGCTACTGTACTAATGTAGGATGTTAATAATAGGGGAAATTGGGTATTGGGTAAACAGGAATTCTATGTACTATCTTTGCATTGACTCTGCAAGTACGAAACTGTTCTAGAATAAAAATTGTACTAAAAAGTTTCTGCCAGGTAACACTAATCATCAACCAAACCAACAATGGACCCATTGTTATAAATAATATGCAATACATAATTACAAAGGAAGACAAAATCCCATTAAGCTGGGGTGATTACAGAAGGCTTCATGGAGAAATCTGACCTGATCAGGCTCTTGAATGATGAGTAGGATTTTAATGGGCTATAATGGGAATGTAGTAAATAAAGGGGGAACATAGCCAAGACACCTGTTGAGGAAGCAGAAACTTTCTATGATGTTTTCTAGGTGATAGAACTCTCACCTGCCCTCCTCAATAAACAAGTAGGAAAAGAAAGGAAGGAAGGAAGGAAGGAAGGAAGGAAGGAAGGAAGAAAGAAAGAGGGAAGGAAAGGCAGATATTCAAATGCTTGAAGAGGATGAAGCCAAAACGAATCAAGGACAAAAGACTAAAGTGGCCTTCTGGTGGGGGTCAGGGGTGGGTGATCCACAGACCACAAAATGGTGATAAGCGTGGTTTCATGGAATTGATTTGGATGGGGTAAAATATGTGTCTCAGTGTGCGTGGTCACTGCCAGCAGCAGAAACACTGTGTTTTCATAAAGGAGTCCCCAAACTAATATGCCCAGAGAAAGGAAGACATGGGCAGATCTTGGAGACATTGGTCATAGCTATAATCTAGCACTAGCCATGACCATGGTCCAGGATGTCCTTCCACAAAGACCCAAGTTTCTTGTGCACAACCACTCAGCCTTGTCAGCACTGCCTTGACTAACCACTCTCTCCTTTGGTAGAAGAGTCCCACAATTCTCTCTTGGGGCACCTTTCTCATGAGTTGTTGGCCATAACCTCTCCCCTCTATAACCTTCCCCAGCAGTTCCCTCTACAAGGAATGTCTTATACCTCATTCCCTTAACCAAAACATACGCTGATTTTGCCTCTATTAGATCCTCCATGGCATAGTTATAAAAAAAATCCATTTAGTCATTACCTTCAAAATGGCTCATTCTTGTATCTCCAAAAGAATACTTTCCATTTTGTATAAAGCATGCACTCAAAAATGGTTTTCAACTGAACTACACAGCACTTACTAGACGCTCAAAACTATCTGACTGACTTCCCTTTTGGAAACTGTTACTTGAGGGTTTCAGGCTGTGAATCTCCAGAACAAGTGATTATTTCTACTTTGCTGGCTTCAAATTAGGGTGTCAGCAGCTAACGAACACAGAAGAACCATTAACAAACTCAGAGGTATGGTAACTACAGTGTGTATATCTAATGTGGGCCAAAGATGCTCTCATGTAATATTCTCAGTAACCCAATGAGGTTGTTTTTCATCAACAAGGTAACCGAGCGGGAAGAGAGTAAAACTGATCTGATTACACAGTTGACAGGTGCTCACGTGAACCCAGAGTTTGTATCACTCCAACATCCACATGGGTTTTGTTGTTACTGTTTGTTTTGTCTTTGTTTGTCATTATACTGCACTCCCCTTTGATCTGGCCTCACCAAAAGACCCAAGCTATTCTCCTGCTTCTGCCTCATGGCCTCTGCCGGGATACTTCAGGCTCTCTTTGTCCAGATCAACCCTCTGTTCAACGGTCACTTCCTCTGTGGAAACCTCTCTGGCCCTCTTCCTTGTTACATGCTCTGAAAGCTTTTCATTATTTGTCTACATATAAGTGATCCCAGTTTCTGATCATATATTCATTGCTGTAGGGTCTTCCCCATCCCCTCCATAAACTCGATGTTTATTTTACTCGCCATTGCGTTCTGCACACCCACCAGAGTGCTGGGTAAATATTTGCAGAGGGAATTAATGATTGCCTTGAGCCATATATTCAGTGATTACATCTGGCCACACTCAATTCCACACCCTAAATGGAAGTGTACCCAAGACTTATTATAAGCCTACGTCACCCTATTCTGCACCTTTGAATGAGTTTCTCCGAGGGTTCCGGATTTAAGCAATGTGACATGTGAACAGAACCCACAAACATACAGAGAAGAACTTCAAGGAGGTAGAAAGGCCCTTTCCTATCCATTTCTTTGGTTGATAGTACAAATTCCCCTGACAATTTATTCAATCTTTGAAAATAAAGCTCAAAATGCAAATATCCCTGGCCAAGCAGTATTCTTTCATTCGTTTTTTTCAGTAACTATTCTCTATGTGTCTACTAGGTGCTGTTCCACGTGCTGTAAAAGGCAGCTTGGAGCTGTCATCATGGAGCTTGTAATGCACAAGCAGACAAGTAAATAAATAAGAAATCCAAAGAGATGTATGTGTCATGAAGAAAATAAAATGGGGTGATGCGACAGAGAGTGAATGCGGGCTATTTCAGGCAAGGTGGTCAGGAAAGGCCTCTCTGAGTATGGGATTGGCACAGAAACATATAAGGAGAACAATGAAGAGAAGAGGCAACCCAGAAAAGACTCATATGAATGGGAACTTACTATTTTATAAAAGGGGCACTTAAAATCAGTGAAACAGGGGTGCCTGGGTGGCTCAGTCAGTTTGACTCAGGTCATGAACCCACAGTCTGTGAGTTCGAGTGCTGTGTCCAGCTCTATGCCAACAGCTTAGAGCCTGGAGCCTGCTTCAGATTCTGTGTCTCCCTCTCTCTCTGCCCCTTCCCTGCTCATGCTCTCTCTCTGTCTCTCAAAAATAAATGTTAAAAAAATTTTTTTTAAATAAAATAAAATCAGTGAAACAGTTCATTTGTTTTCAAAAACAAATAAAAGTATATCCACAGCCTACACATGAAAAAAGAGAATTCCCAAAATGCAAAAAGAGAACTATCAAAGTATTTCAAGAAAATATAAGGGCATTTGCTAGGAGCTAAAGGTAAGGAAGGACTGCACAAGTGAGATGTAGAAAACAAAATCCAAAAATGATAAAATTTTCCATCAAAATTTTAAATGCCTTTGAGACCAAAAGCATCAACAGATAAACAATAGGCTAAGATAAATTTTGGAGTTTTATAACAATATAGTTTCTGGTATAAATATAGATCTATAGATCATTTTTTGAAAACCACTATAAAAGTGGGCCAAGCAGGGCCACCTAGGTGGCTCAGTCAGTTAAGCATCAGACTTCGGCTCAGGTCATGATCTCCCAGTTGGTGAGTTTGAACCCCACATCGGGCTTGCTACTATGAACACAGAGTCCGCTTCTGATCCTCTCTCCCTCTCGCTCTCTGCCCCACCCACCGCAGAAGTCAATAAACATTAAAAAATAAATAAAATAAAAAATTGTTCTAAAAAATGCATATGCCTTATGATCCTTATATTTCCCTTATTATTAGTTACCTTAGAGAAAGACCTAGGTATCTGCCTAACGAGGTACGCACAAAGAAGTGCTTTGCAATATTTCCTCAAATTTTATTTTATTGGGGTAAGAACACCTCACGAAAGATCTACTCTCTTAACAAATTTTTAAGTATTCAATACATTATTGTTGACTGTGGGTACAATGTTGGGCATCGAATTTCTAGAACTTATTCATCTTGCTCAACCTTAACTTTATTTCCCCCTCCCCTCATCCCCTGGCAACCACCATTGCACTCTTTCATTAGATAAATGTGACTATTTTAGGTACCTAATATAGTGGAATCAGGCAGTATTTGTCCTTCTGTGACTGGTTTATTTCGCTTAACATAATGTCCTCAAGGTTCCTCGATGCTGACTATTACAGAATGTCCTTCTTTTCAAAGGATGAATAATATTCCACTGTGTACATATACCACATTTTTCTATTCATTCACATATATATGGATAGATATCTAGATTGTTTCCACATCTAGTGCTGCAATGAACATGGGAGAGCTAATTCCTCTTCAACACCCTGATTTCAATTCTTTGGAGAAAATACCTAGAAGTGGATTATATGGTAGTCCTATTTTTAATTTTTTACTGAACCCCCATGCTATTTTCCATAGAGGTTGTGGCTAACTTATCTTCGAGAAGGATGCCAAGAATACACAGAGGGGAAAGGATAGTCTCTTCAACAAATGGCATTGGGAAAACCGGACACCCATATGTCAAAGAATGGAATTGGACCATTATCTTACACTACACACAAAGATCAACTCAAAATGGATTAAAGACTTGAATGTAAGACCTGAAACTTTAAGACTCCTCGAAGAAAACATACAGGAAAAGCTTCAGGACATTGGTCTTGGCAATGATTTCACAGATATGACAAATGCACAGGGAACAACAACAGAAACAAACAAGCAGGATTACACCAAACTAAAAAGCTTCTGCATGGTAAAGGAAGCCATCAACAGAGTGAAAAGGCAGCCTATACAATGGGAGAAAATATTTGTCAGCCATACATCTGATAAAGGATTCACATTCAAAATATATAAGAAACTACTACAACTCAATAACAAAAAACCAATAACCTGATTTTAAAATGGGTTAAGGACTTGAATAGACATTTCTCCAAAGAAGACATACAAATGGTCAACAGATATATGGGGTGGGGGGGGGGGATGCTTAACATCACTAATCATCAGGGGAATGCAAATCAAAACCACAATGAGGTATCACTTCACACCTGTCAGGTGGCTATTATCAAAAACCAAAAACAAAAACAAGGACAATGTTGGCAAGGATGTGAAGACACTGTTGGCGCTATATATTTTTTTTATTAACAAAAACTTGGAGAAATTTCTATGAATAGGAGAATGCTATAGATGATGGTATATTCCTACTGTGAAATACTATGCAAGACTTTAAAAGTCTGAGCTGGATAGGCATCCATGACTACTTTTGGATGAACAAACAGGTTGTAAGATTTATGTAAAGCATGCTATGTATCTTTGTGGATAAGTGCACACACACACACACACACACACACACACACACGCATACATGTATGTATACACAAAAGATTGAGAAGGGTAAATACCGTGCTAATAACAAGTTTCACTCTAGTGCTTGCTCTGGTGCTCAGATAAGAGGGTGAGTGGGGACAGAGCAAGGAGCTTCAGGAGACAAGGCTGGTAACAGTAGTTCCCTCAGAGATTGGAGTGCTTGGCAGAGGAGACCAGGAATGGTGATCAAAAGGAAACTCTAGACTTGTTTGTTGTGTTGATTCTTAAGAAGGAAAATATGTTCCTTGTTACTGCCTTTTACATTGGTTTTTCCGACAAAAACCAATTTCCTGGGGGCAGTCTATCAGAAGCTGGAGGATGCTTTCCAACCAACCGTGCATATCCCAGAGGTTAGAGGTACATGGAGAACTTGTCTTGTATCTGAAGAATCACTTGTGGGATTGAGACATACTATTGGTTGGTACATCTTATACATGAATAAAGTAGGCAAACAACAACAACAACAACAACAGTAGCAGTTGAGAATTGCCGCTTAGACATTATTTTGTTGTTTTGGAACACTTGTACTTCCGTGGATGCTTATGGATGCATTACTAGTGGGCCTTACAACAATTCTAAGGAGAAAGATTACCACTGTCCTTTACGAAGTAGGAAAGTAAGGACCTAAGTCACTTTACCCACAACCTACGTAGACCTACATGCTCAGAGTTGGCACGTTGACCCATCTGTCATGCCGGACCCTGAGTCATTTAAGGTCAAAATATATGTCATTTAACGTCAAAGACCTTGTTTATCTCTATATCAAAATCAGGTTCACTCTGACTTGCCTGGGTCACAAAACTAGAAAGAGTTAAGAATCAATTTCAGTTGCTCTGACTCTAAGGCCAGTGTTTCTTCACTCACAACCCAATACTTTTCCAAGGAATATCAATGGACAGGTAGCCCAGAGAGAATGTGTCCCTTGTAATAAAAAACCCACACTTCCTTCTTCTCAGTGAAAATCCCCTCCCCTCCCCAGGCCAAGCTGGATCAACACTCCAAACTGACTGCAACGAGAGCCGTGGCTCAGGACTTCCCGGGCCTGCTAGGAGACAGGTAGCTGTCCATCTCAGGACCACCCACATCAGGATCTGGACAGGCTGTGGGTCAAAGCCATCAGGAAAACCAGCAAGTAAATGGAGGGCAGAGGGGAGTGCGGCAGCCACAACTAGAAATAAGCAAGAATTAAAAAAATAACACAAGAATCTAGAAGGTCAAATGTCTTACAAATTATCTGGGTAATTGAGCAAATTGAGGCTTCCTAAAGCCTCTTTCTGAAACGTAGTCCGGGCCACACCATGGTGGCAAAGCAAGTCGCACTCGCTGCCGGACACCATCCCATCCTGCGGACGGTTCACACGCCGAGGGCTCATTCCTGGTCAACCCCAAGTCTCCTGTGGCTCTAGGTCATACACACCTGAGGACGATCACACTCCCCTTCTCCAACTGCCTTGAACATCAGACTGTTTCCCTAGTAACAGGCTCTATTCTAGTGCCCAAATAGGATAGTAGGTGAGGGTGGAGTGTGGAAATGATTTGGGGGCTGCTGAGTGAGAAAGGGTGGGAGCAAGTTCAACTCTCTCCCTCCACACTGGTGGCACAACAGCCTTTCAGGGCTCCAGAGCACGAGCCCTACACCGTGTCTCTTTTTTTACTACAGAAATGAAAACACATGATAGGTAGGTAGGTAGGTAGGTAGGTAGATAGATAGATAGATAGATGATTGATAGGTAGATAGATATATAGATGGATGATAGATAGATAATAGATAATAGATGATAGATAGATAATAGATGATAGATGATAGATGATAGACATCAAAATTTAGATGACACATATTTAGATATAAACTGAAACACTTTTAGAAATGTAGCTATAATAGTTCACTGAATTTATTTGGGGGAAAAGTACCATCATTTCCTGTGATGATATGGAAAGTAGGCAGAGCAAGCCTGCCTTTGTCCCCCAAGTCTGAATATGAGCACAAACCATCTTTCTCTCTGACGCAGAACTAGAGGTACACCCCACTTTAAGAAATGCCTGTAGTTGCCAAACTCATACGTTGTGAAATGTTCATCCGCATTACAGAAGAATTCTTTGCACCACCCCAAAGAGCCAGGTACCTTTGAATAACAAGTTTCCATGTGGCACGATTAAAATAACATTCAGCACACAGGAATGTTCCATCTACTTAACTGGACTCATAAATCACTGAGCAGGGGTCCACATCACAAACTAGTTCTTCACTTTATACAATGATCCAGTGCCTGGGTCCTTCGAGTAGCAAATCCCTCGGGGACATTCAAACTATGATTTGATATACTTGAATCCAGGTCATAATCAAGTGTTCAGGGATATGGCCTGAGCACAGAGCAAGAAGGGTCATTCTCCCCAGACAGTCTGTCCTCCCAGATCCCAAAGCTGGAGACAATCTGAGGTGACCGCCCCTCTGGCGAAAAATAAAAAGTCACAGATTTCCGGCAGACATCTTCACACTGAGTCCGTGACAGGGTCCAACAAGGAAGTGCCTGCCTTCCTGGAAAGTTATGTATGCCTCCAGCCTTGGCCCCTCTACCTAAAGACAGGCCTTCCCTTCTGGAAAGGGTGGGGGTCTGACAAGGCAGAGACAGGAATGGGAAGTGAGATAAAAGCACTCGGTCGAGTGGGAGCAGACACACGAGGCGTGGTGTGGGCCCAGCTGTGCACCTGCCTGTGTTGAAGATCAGGGCCTGACGGGGAGACAAAAACCCACTTGCTTTAGGGCCTTCCATTTTCACTCGGAGGACCCTCAGGGCCCTGGGTCCTCCCTGCTGACTCATTTTCATTTCAGATTCAACAAATGGAAAGAACAATCTTCGCACTGTTTAATACTCAGCAAACAAAGATGCAGAAATGAGCCTGGTTTTGGCAAGAGATGGGCCCCCAAACACACGCGTGTGAGCACGCATGCACACACACACACACACACACACACACCCTGGCCAACCTGGTGTTATCTGGCTCCCCAAGACTTGCTAGAGTCTTTCTCACTCCCACCCTTTCCTCTGGGAGTCCCCACCTCGTGCTTCTCCAAATACATCCCTGCAGTGCTAAGCCAAAGGCCCCCCAGTGGCCCGATCCGTGTTTACACACGGGACATGCTCCAGACGACCCGAGGTAACCCTCACGGCTCGCAGGCCACGCTCCTGCCTTTGTTAGAAGAGCACTGTGCTCCCCTCCAGCTCACTCCTTGGGTCGTAAAACAGAGACAACTCGAGTCTGTCGTAGAGTAGAGGCAGAGGGGGAAAGGCCAGGTGGCCATCTCATCCTTTCTCCCCACCTCCCCCTACCCCCCTCCCCCTCACACCTGGGGAGAGGAGAGCTGCCAGGGACGGAGTGGGGCACAGGACACTGACGTGTGCCATCACTTTGATGTCACTTTCTATATCATTAGCATGAGGGATGTCAGATCGAATGCCTTCACGCCATCAGCAGGAGGAAGGAGAGTAAATACAGAGTGAAGGCAGGGCATTTTCCAAACACAGAAAGACCCATGAGAGGCTCTAAAACCCTGTACCCCTGGGCCTGCTGAGTCCTTGGGCAGTTGGCCCAGCCTCTCTGAGCTCCAGTAATCCCTGGCTCTTCATTTAGATAGATCACGGGTACCCCCGGCTTCCATGGTCCTGCACTTGAACATCTTTCCCACCCAGCCTCCAATTCCTTCCCCAGCCCACCCTCTGTCCCAGGCTCCTCATGGCCCCAGCTCATGTGCCAGGGAGCAGAGGGCGGCCTGTACGCGTTCCTGGGCACAGGAAAGTTGGCAGGAGGGACTCGGGTCACAGGGGGTTGGAAGTTATGAAAGAAAGGCACTAGTCCTCAAAATTACACATGCACAACAATGGAAGCTTAGGGGACCGGAGAGCTCACCCGTCTCAAACTCTCTGGTTAAAGGTGAGTAAAGTAAGGTAGCCTGAACAGCCAAGCAGCCTCGTCACAGGCAAACGCTGGTCAGAGGCTGTACCCGGGGCCCTGGCCCTCCACACTGGCTCTGTTCTGTCACACAGCCTCTCCTGGCCCTACGTCCTGTTTTTCCTTCCTAAAACTCTGAGCACACACACCTTCCTCAGGCCCTGTCTGTCCCAGATAACTGGTCTCCTTAAACCAGAGTGAAGTTACTGGGAAAATCTCTGCGGTGGCTTTGCCACCGTCTCCCAGTGAGGCCTGGTAGCTTATCTCCCATCTCTTGAACGGGCTCAGGCAAGTGTCTTGCCTCCAACAAAGTGAATGCAGGAAAAGTGATAGTTATGGAGTTTCAGAGCTTGGTCCACAAAGGGGATACACCGCCACTTGGCTCCCTCTCTCTTAGAGCCCTTGCCCTGGGAAGCCCAGGCCACACGGAGAAGCCACAACCTGCTGGTATCCAGGCTGCCCGTCCTAGCTGAGGTCCCAGCAGACAGCAGGGTCAGCTAGTGGAGTGAGCGAGGAGGGCTGGCAGGTGACTCAAGCCCCAGCTACTGTCTGCTGCAAACACAGGAGAGACCCGGAGCCAGAACAGCCCGGCTGAGCCTCGTCCCCTCGGGGGCACGAGCGATAATGACACCGTGGCGGTCCGTCTGAGCTGTGAGGTGACTACGCAGTAAGAAGAGACTAGAGCAACCTCCCTGAGTAAGGACTCGCCTCCCACAAACGTTAAGTACTGGTTTGGGAACGTGGCCTGGTTTTTACTTGTTACCCATCTTTCCATTGCCTCCCATGCCTACAGTGAAGAGTTGGGCCACATAGCAAAGGGGTCACATGGGGAATAACGGTAAACAAGAGATACATCCCTCTCCTTAATCCCAGAAGTCATGTTCAAGAGGATAAAACCCTGGAGGGCTCAACGGTGAATCTGGGAGCAGCACCTGAGTCAGTGGGTCACCCCTTCCTGTGGCCCCTGGGCCCCTGAGAACGCCCAGCTCTGCCTCCAAACTCCCTGGTGGCTCCTTCTGAGTCACCTTGTCAAGGCCACACTTGCTGAGTCTGCATCCTGTCTCCTCCTCCACCGGCTGTGTGGACCTGGCCCCACACCTGAGCCCTGGCGCCCATTTCCTCAGTTTCCTCAGCTGCAAGATGAGGGTAAGCATGGCACCCACAGAGGGACGTGTGGATGGAATGAGTTATCGCCAAGAAGTGCGTAGAACAGGGCCCGGCTCTGAAATGTTCATGGTTATCTGTATTTCTGTCTTACTCTTGCTGTGCATATGCATCATCTCCTCAATAAATCTGCAAGTTAGAGGCAAAAAGCATACCTCCCTCATTCACACCTTTATTTGGGGATCAACCAGGACCTGTGCAGCAGGTGCTCAGAGGACGCTGTAGGTTGACTGACGGGCCATCTCAATGGTAATAAAATAAAACAGGCAAGAACAACATGAAGTCCTTGCTTTTGTTTTTTTTTTATCAAATTTTTCTAAATGTTTATTTATTATTGAGAGACAGAGAGACAGAGCATGAGTTGGGGAGGGGCAGAGAGAGAGAGAGGGAGACACAGAATCAGAAGCAGACTCCAGGCTCTGAGCTGCCAGCACAGAGACCGACGTGGGGCTTGAACTCACAAACTGTGAGATGGTGACCTGAGCCAAAGTCGACGCTCAACCGACTGAGCCACCCAGGCACCCCTATTCTATTCTATTTTAAAGTACGCTCTACGCCCAGCAAGGGGCTTGAACTCACAAGCCCAAGATCAAGAATCATGTGCTCTACTGATGGAGCCAGCCAGGCACCCCAGGTCAGACCCTTTTAACAGACAGATACTAATTCATCTCTGGGCTGAAGGGCACTTTTCTAGATTAGGGAAGTGTGAGATGTGGGTAGAGGTGGAAAATGATGTCATTGTTATAACTCAACAAGATGGTGCCTATAAAGGGCTTACAGCAGGGTGCCTGGGAGACAGTCGGCACTTATTAGCATTTCGGTATTATTTAGTGGTGGTTTTATGAATGGGATGGTGCATAAGAAGAACACAAGGTCAACAGTCAAGGTGACAAGTGTCCATTGGGCATCTGCTGTGAGCCCGGCACAGGCTGGGTCACCTGGAGATGATACAACAGAAAGCATCGGTCTTGGTTCTTGGCGGGAGATGCACAGGACTGGCACATACAGACATTTGGAAAAACAAACAAGACAGCGGTTGAGCAAGTTCCCATCTTGCTCTGACTCCGGGGCTGGCAGGGCAAAGTGGAACGTTGGGTGTCACACAACTGCGGGTCCAGGGACATACAGACACCAAGGCTCACGGGCCCCGGCGCCTTGGACAAACACAGCCCAAGAGTTTCTGCCCAAATCGCAGAGCTCGAAAGCCTCATTCGGCAGCTGGGTTTGAACCAAGTGTCTGAGATTCCTTTCCGGGTCCCTACCTCTTCCTTCAAGCAAGTCACTTCCTCAGTACCTGCAGCTTCCGCCATCCCGGCCAAAACAGTAATGGCCTCCATCAAGAGAAATCAGCTTCTCACACTTTCCATTTCACACTTCCTTCACATGGCTGACTGGACCTTCCCTTCTCTGTTACTTTCACTGGCAGCCTCTGAAGCAAGTGGTGCAGAAAACACAAGTTTATTTAAGGGTATGAGACATCTGCAGAGTCCATCTGCCTTCAGGAAGTTCCCCCATTGAGTCACCAGAGCCTGGCGCTCACCCCTGATGTCTGAAGAGTACCCTCCCCAGTCTGCCAGGCCCACTCACCACCCCTGACTTCCCAGCCCAGCTCAAAGATACCACATCATCAGAGCCAAGTGTGGAACCAAGGACCTGCCCCATCCTGGCCTTGGAGATGCTTTAATCTCAGTCTCAGAACACTCTGATTTAGAGCAACTGACCCCACCCCTCCGGCAGAAGGCTCACACCCACCAGCTTCTTCCAACAGGAGCTCATGGCTTTGAGTTGCCCCCCCTTCACCAAGTAGATCCCTACTTTCTTTCAAACTGGTTCTGAGCTTCCGACCCACCCCATCCCACTTTGGGCTCAGATGACTGGTTTCGGGACATAAGTAGATATGGATATAACATTTGTTAGCTGTAATATTTCTATATTTCTATCTGTGAATATATGTCTATCTATATTTCTCTCTGGCTAGTCTGTGAGCTCCTGGAGGGATGGACCTTGTCAAGGTCTTCTCCAAATTCCCAGTGCAGAGCAGAGTCTGGAGATACGTAGTGAAGGTGCCGGGGTGGTTGAGTGGGTGACCTGAGGGGTCTGCAGTGTCCAGGAATGTCCAGGAGTCCCAGTTCACCTGCTACCAGCTGAGAAGACGGAGCACCAGGCTTCTTCTCTTTGGCACTTCTTCTGAGCCTAAAGGAGTCTCCTCCTTCGACTCCATTGCTTTGATACTCCTTAACTTAGCAGATGACAGGAAGGAGCTTCTACACTCCCTACCTGTGCTTGCATATGGTGTGAAAATCTTATCTCCTCATAAGACTATGAGCTCCTGAAGGGCAGGAATGTTTTGCACCCCAGGGCTTATGACAGTATGACAAACATTTATGGAACACATATGAGATGCCGGAGAGTATGCTAAGTTTTACCTGAATCTTCTCACGTGGTCCTCAGAACACCTCTCTGAGGCTATCACTATTATATCCTCGTTGTACAAACAAAAAGACTGAGAAGAGACAATCTGCCCAAGATCACACAGGTAGCAAGTGTGACGGCAATCCATCGATGGTCACTTATAGGACGGTTACGATGGTTCCAAAGCTGTGCCCACATCTTCCACAGCCACCCCTACTACCAGGCTAATGGGACATTCTCATCTGGCACAAAAGGTATGGTCGACTCCATTCTTGCAAGATTTCGGTCATACCGCCAGCATGTGACTCCGACTTTGGGAGGGAATTCCCACCTGACTCCAACATGGCACCTGCTGTCTCCCACTGACTGACCTGAGCCTCTCAGGCGCCTGACCCCGAAGCTGGGTTTGGCGTCACGGCATCAGGACAGCTCAGTGTTCACACTTGCCCGTTCTGCTCACACCCAAACTCACACACACGGTCGATTCGGGGCAGTAGAAAGTTCTCGTCAGCGGTAGCCGTTTCTATGGCTCTTGAAGCTCAGACAGTTTGAAAGGCCTACTTCGTTAAGAAATGGAACATAAACTTACAGATACGAAGTTAGGCTCAGGGCCTCAAAGGATCATGAACAAGTAAGGAGGGCAGAGGCAGAAGCTTCACCACCTGACCACAAGTCCACCTCGGGATCTGAGTTCTAGTCCCTGCTCTGCTTCTCACCACCGTCACCTCAGTGGCAATCCCTTTCCCTGAGTGGGCTCAGCCTCCCCCTTGTTCAAGTGAGGGGCTGGGAAGGGTAAGAATGGAGTGTGGCTCCGAGGCCCCCCTCAGCCCTGACGCGCTGACTTCCATCAGGCCCGGGGCCAAACACGTCCCCAGGCTCACCACAACCGAATAGAACCGCCCGCTGATCCAGGGGGGATTCTGCTCCTCCCTCCAACCCAGGCACATACTGTATTACAGTAATGAGAGCTTTGGTGGCTTTAAATATCACGAAACAAAAACAACGGGCAGCCTGCGTCCATCATCATTCCGGGTCCAGACCACAGAGGAGAGCGCCGCCAGACCAAGGCCAGAGCAGAGATGGCGACAGAAGCCCACGTTGTCCCTTTCAGGAATCCACTGGCTCGTATCTGGAATGAAAATCACCGACGGCAGGGGCCGTGAAGAGCCAGTCAGAGAGCGAGCCCGCGAGGTCACTCTGGGACAGAGAGGCCCTAGCCATAGCGAGACTGGAGACCTGGGTCCTGGATCCCCCAGAGACGAGTTGGTGCCAAGCCTGAGGCCACAGGAACCGCTGCCTCTCACCTCTGGGAGAGGCAGAGAAGTCCAGCCAAAGGTCTCCACAGAAATGAGGCGAGCCTCCCCCTGGGTCCTGGGAGGCGCCCGCAGAGCAGGACGCAAGCATTCACCAGCCGGGAAGGAGCGGATGCACAGCGTGGGGAGGCCTGGAGACCGACGCTCCATCCCTTGGGACCCCCCCAAAGCCACAGGGCCAATCTACAGGGGATCCAGGTCGAGAGGCAAGAGCTATGCTGTTCAGCTCACCACAGAAGGGTCCCCAGGAAACTCATATTCTGTAAAACGACCTGCGCCTGTGCAGAGGCCTTATCACGCAGTATGTGGTGTTGGTCGAGACCCGATCAGGACGAAGGGCAGGTGCGCCGAGCGGTCCTCCACCAGCCGGTGGACAGGGCCACGTGTGCCCTCATCCCGCAAACCTGGCCCCTCCGCTCCCTGCCTCTCTCTGGCTGTCTGGCCCCCCGCCACTCCAAGGCAGTCCCTAGTGACGAGGGAAAGTGGCCAGCGTTTATGTCGGGACAGACAGGGGTTGGGGGCAGACAGCTGCTCTTTCTGCACCATGCCAGTCCAGGCCCTGCCCCCCTCGCACACGGTGCCCCCCCCCCCCAGAAAAGGAAGTTGAGAGGCAATTTGCCAAAAATGTGTGTTTGACAGTAAACACCCATGGGCTGCTCTTTCCCGAGCTTTAGGTTCTTTGCAGGATAAGTCTCTTCAACAATCATGGCAGTCAGATATTTTAAAAGGGTCTCCGAAGCCAAATGAAGGACTGAGCTTCTGTGGCCAGGATCCCAGCCAGAAGTTACTGCAGGAATGTGCATCACCTATCTCGTGGGGATCCCTGCGCGCTTGCAGAGGATAGGACTAGGCCACAGGAAGTTAGAGAGTCTTCAGAAAAGGCTGGGGTTGGATGGGGGGTGGGGTGGGGAGGAAGCTACTGCGAAATCCATTGAAGACGAAAACCAGGACCTGGGATGTTTGGTTCCTACCACATGGACTGGCCTGCACTTGAATTTAGGCTCCATGAAGGCAGAGACCTTTCCCTGTTGACCACTGCTGAATCGCCAACACCAAACACAGCACCCACCATGGAGCAGGTGCTCAGGACATATTTGTTGACTGATGTACAGTAGGTGTTCACTAAACCTTCGTTCCCTTTCCATCATTCCCAGTGTCTTCCAGGAGCTTAAGTGGACTGTGGGTTGGCGGCCCTTTTGCCACCTGTGGTTGGTACTGAATGGACAAGACTGTTCTAGAGCACCTGTTTCTCATTTTCCATCTGGCCTCCCTCCCGCCTCACACTCACCACCTTCCACCAAAAACAATGACACAATAGCAAGCTCTCCATCGTCTTCCCTTCTCTGAACTCCTCACTGATGTTGATTATTTTCTGCCTTGATCTGCAAGTTAATTTTTTTCATATGATTCAGTCTTGTCTCTATTTTTATCCCATTTATATCGGGTCAACTATATTTATTTCATTATAAACTCACAGAGATCAGGGACTGACATATATGGCCGTTGTAGGCATCCCGGCACCCAGCACAAAGCTTTAGATGTTTCCAAACAAACTCCACAGTCTCCCAAGCCTTGACTTCCCTGGTTATACTGTATTCCCCATTACTTATTGCACTCCTTTTCCCTTTAGATGCATTCCCCAATTTTTATTTATTTATTTTATTTATGTATTTTGAGAGAGAGAGAGAGAGAGAGAGAGAGAGAATAAGCAGGGGGAGGGCCAGAGAGAACAAGCAGGGGAGGGCCAGAGAGAGGGGGGGGGATAGAGAGAGAAAGAGAGAGAGAGAGAGAGAGAGAGAGAGAGAGAGAGAGAATCCCAAGCAGGCTCCTCAGTGACGGCACAGAGCCCGATGGGGGGCTCAAACTCATGAACCATGAGATCATGACCTAAGCCAAAACCAAGAGTTGGACACTTAACCGACGGAGCCACCCAGGTGTCCTGCATTCCCAACTTTTAAAAGGAAAAAAGGCTCTAAACATTCCCTAACCTACATTTGACAACTTTATCAAATACCGGACAATGCGCTAGGTGGGAAAGAGGAAAAGCTGTATACAGGCATACCTTACAGATACTGAGGGTTCTGTTCCAGACCACCACAAAAAAGCTAATATCGTAATTAATGAATCAAATGAATTTGTTGGTTTCCCAGTGCATATAAAAGCTATATTTACGCTATACTGTAGTCTAGTAAGTGTAGAATAGCATTGTGTCTTTAAAAAGCACATACCTTGGGGCACCTGCGTGGCTCAGTCAGTTAAGCGTCCAACTCTTGGTTTCAGCTCCGGTCAGGATCTCACGGTTTTGTGAATTCAAGCTCCACGTTGGGCTCTGTGCTAACAGTGCAGCGCCTACTTGGGATTCTCTCTCTCCCTCTCTCTCTGGCCCTCCCCCACTCGAGCTGTCTCTGTCTCTCTCAAAATAAACTCAGGGGCACCTGGGTGGCTCAGTTGGTTAAGTGTCCGACTTCAGCTCAGGTCATGATGTCTTGGTTTACGAGTTTGAGCCCCACGTTGGGCTCTGTGCTGACAGCTCAGAGCCTGGAGCCTGCTTTCGATTCTGTATCTCCCTCTCTCTCTGAATGCCACCCCCCCCCACCTCGCTCACTCTCTGTCTCTGTCTCAAAAATAAATAAACATTAAAAAAAGGCTTTAAATGAATAAACTTAAAAACATTTTTAAAAAGTACATACCTCAATTAAAACTAATTTATTCCTAAAAAATGCTAATCATCACCTGAGCTCTCAGTGAGTCATAACCACTGATCACAGACCAACATGACAAATATAATAACGATGGAAAAGTCTGGAATAATGCGAGAACTACCAAAATGTGGCACAGAGACACAAAGTGAGCAAAACCTATTGGAAGAATGGTGCCAACACTTGCCCCACGCGGGGGTGCCACAGACCTTCAATCTGTAAAAAACGCACCTGCGAAGTATAATAAAGCAAAGCACAACAAAACAAGGTATGCCTGTGTGAACACACACGCACGCACGCACACACAATGTAAATCAGAGATGCCACAGTTTAAGTCTGTTCTCTACAAAAGCCAATAGAGTTAGCCAGCTGAGTGGTTCAGTGGAAATGGCGCCTGGCCCGCTGCTCAACTAATGGTGTAACCTTGGACGAGCCCCATACTCTCCCTGAGATTCTGTCTCTTAATCTGAAAAACAAAGGACATGCCAAGGACACGTCCTCTCTCATGTTCCGTGCCTTGTGGACAAGGAGCAGGACCAAAGTTCATGCAATTACAATCTGTAGTAGAGAAGAAAAGAGCTGCAGCTCTGAGAGGAGGATGAGAGTCATGAGGTTGAAATAGTTAGAAGACAAAGTCTAAACTGTGTGCAGAAGCGGCTACTTCTGAAACTGAGTTAGAGTCAACATACGGTGGCTGTCAGTTTCGGGTGTGCAACCTAATGACTCAACCCTTCTGCACCCTACTCAGTGCTCACCACGACAAGTGTCATCTCCACCTGCCAGCAGACAACATCATTACCCTGTTGACTCTATTCCCTGTGCTGTACTTATCATCCCTGTGACTTACTTATTTTATAACTAGAAGTTTGCGGCTCCTCATCTTCTTCACCTATTACGCCTGTCCCCCCACCCACCTCCCCTCCGGCAACCACCAGTCCGTTCCGTGTTTGAGAGTCTGGCTCTTCACTAGGTGTTGTATGGAAACCAATCTGACAATAAATTTCATATTAAAAAAAAAGAGTCTGGCTTTTTTGTTCGTCTCTCTTTCTCCTTGTTCATTTGTTTCGTTTCTTAAATTCCACCCATGAGTGAATTCATACAGTTATTTATATTTCTCTGACTTACTTCACTTAGCATAATTCTCTCCAGCGCCACCCTTATTGTTGCAAATGGCAAGATTTCATTCTTTTATGGCTGAGAATATCCCATTACATATATATGCCACGTTTTCTTTATCCATTCATCTGTCAATGGTCACGGGATGCTTCCATATCTTGGCTATGTTTACAATAGCCAATTTATTTACAATAAAGCTGCAATAAACACAGGGGATCATATATCTTTTTGAATTCATGTTTTTGTCTTCTCCGAGTAAATATCCAGGGGTAGAATTACTGGGTTATATGGTATTACTATTTTTCATTTGTTGAGGAACCTCCTTACCGTTTTCCACAGTGGCTGTGCGCCAATCTGCATTCCCACCAACAGTGCACAAGGGTTCCTTTTTTCCCACATCCTCACCAACACTTGTTATTTCTTGTCTTTTTGATTCTAGCCATTCTGAAGGGTATAAGGTAATAGCTCACTGTGGTTTTGATTTGCATTTCCCTGATGATTAACAATATTGATCTTTTCATGTGTCTGTTGGCCATCTGGATGTCTTCTTTGGAAAAATGCCTATTCAGGCACTCTGCCCATTTTTTTAATCGTATTATTTGTTTTTGTTGTTGTTGTTTTTTGGGTTTTTTTTTTTTTTTGGTGTGGAGTTGTATAAGTTCTTTATGTATTTTGGATACTAACCCCTCATTGGATATACCATTTGCAAATATATTCTCCCATTCAGCAGCTTGCCTTTTTGTTTTATTGATGGTTTCCTTTGCTATGCAAAAGCTTTTTATTTTGGTGTAGTCCCAATAGTTTATTTTTGCTTCTGTTTCCCTTGCCTGAGGAGACATATCTAAAAAAAATGCTTCTATGGCTAGAAGCAGCTACTTTTAAGCCCACATCAACAAACTCCATACCCAGAGACTTCAGTACCGACAGACATTCAGTGAATATTCTATACTCAAAGTCACACTTGTGAATCCAGTTGGGTAGCCAACTTCTATGCAAAACAAGAGTGAATATAAGACTTTATATTGTTTTTGGTGTTTTTTAAATCATCGGTTCCATGGGCTGTTAATACAATCTGGTCTTATAGCTGGTGGAGAGAGAAAAGGACCTAACAGAGTATCTCTCTTTGTTCCTGCTGATGGGAGAGGTGAACATTTTTCAAAGGAAAATGGAAGAAATAATGCAACAAGGAAGCAGGGAAGAGTGCCAGTATTTACAAAGAAGCAAAAGTAAGGAATGTGATTCGGTACTTTGTGCACAATAACGTCTGTGGTGAGGATGCTGGGAAGAAAATAAGAAAAGAGGAGAAAGAGAAGAACTCCAGATTGTACAGCTGGAACCATAAGAAGAATGAGACTTTCCTCAGGGAGGGTGTATTGCCCTGTGATAAGGGCGTAGAATCTCCAGAGTCCACAGGTTCAAGTGGGAAGAGGGAAGCTGTTTCTCTATAAAGAAAACAAGAAGATTCGTTGGAGGACCTTGGAATGTTTTACCAGGCCAAAAAATCAATCAATAAATCAATCAATAAATCAATAAGAAAGATTCCACTAGGAGTTGTTGGTCTTCAAAAATGTGATGCACTGTCCGAGCATACAACGGAGCTTCAGAGTCATAACTAAGGAAATTGCAGAGAGGCAGATCTCAACCCAAAATAAGGGGGGAATGTCCTAAAAATTGGAGTCATCCAAAATGTGGGTGTGTTTCTTTGTGGATATATGAGGTCCCCATTCCTGGAAGCGTTCAAGGGGAGGCTGACTAATCATCTTATTTAGAAGACCAGGGAAGAGTCCTTCTCTGTGCAAGAGACTTGGCTAGCTAACTTCTAAAATCCCTTCCAGTATTAATAATCCATGTATCTGTTCGTCACAGCCAAACACAGGGTAAGCTGACACCAGTCCAATACAGAGGACAGGGAGGCATATATGAGCTGAAAGATTCTTTTTTGTGCCGATGCAGATTTGAAGCTTCACACAATGATGACTTATGGCCCAAAAGCCATATGATTTGTAGACATAGGGACACTCACATGCTCACACCATGTACACGACCAGACCCAACTGCTCATTAGGCACATGCCATCTGGCCCAGATTCTGTGGCAAAGGTGACTGATCGGGACTTTGCTCTACTACAGCTAAATTACTTAAAGTAACTTTGAGCTTCAGTTAGAAGTGAGATCTGGAGAGTAGTATTGATCACTTTTCCAAGAAAATGTGGTCAACGTATTTAATGCCACCTAATAGTTGTAAAGAATGATTAGATCTACTGCGGTCAGTCATAAAATCCCAGTTAGTCAAGGGTTTGAATCCATAAACATACACTGGTAAATTACCTCTGTTTTTCAGTTCCTCCTCTCGTGTCCTGATCTCCCCAGACCCTAAATTATTTATCAGCGTCTTAAATACCACTGAAATATAAGCCAGCACTGTTCAGTATTTCTCTTTTTTCGTTTCACTACCACAACACACGTGGAAGACAGAATATGGGAAAGACAGCACTGGTTTGGACCACACACCATAGGGTTTCCTTTTCTGTCTCAGCAGCTCTAAGCAGTTCGGGGGCCTGGACTCTGCCGTGTCCCCATAGTGCCCTGCAGGCGATTAATGACTGAGCCACACCTCATACCTGCAGCTCCCCAGAACCATCTCCTCTAACGGCTTGTCATGGCCTCAAATCCCAAAATTAGAGTCCCAGGGCTTCCAAATTTTTGCTTTGAATGCACATTTTAACAAACATACATATTTAATGTCCATTTAATAAAAGAATGACGCAACCCCAGCATACCAATCCTCTTACGCAAACACTTCCTCTGGGTAGAAGTCTGCATGTACACCAGGGTCCCGAGGCTGAAACACGGGATAAAAATTCTGAAAGTTCAACACCAGCCAGGTAATTTGGAGTCCCAGGGTCTCAGGCTGCCCAGGGACAAAACACTCCCCTGGGTACGAATCTCCAATATGGCGCTCAAATGAGTTGCAGGAGATCTTGGGCTTAGCTCCCTGAAAAGGAACACGACAGACAAAAGTATCTAGGTCATGGCCGCGGGCTCCATGAGAGCCCAAGAGGCGTAGCATTCACGAGGCCCCAAACCTGAGGGTCCCCAGCCTGATCCAGGGCTGATAAGAAGGAGCACATTCACTCAAAGTGGCAGAATATGGTCTTGCCAGGGGGAAGCCAGGGCAATGCTGCTGAACATCGGGTGAGCTAAGGCTGAAAATGGGAACACGAATCATCAGGTTAGAGTCCTACAATTCTGGAAACAAAAAATGTGCTGAGGGAGTCTCAGGGCAAAGTCAGGGTCACTGCGAATGTGCTGGACGCCCACCTCTGTGTGGCCCGTGGCAGTTTAAAGAAGCTCTCTCATGAGTAACAACATTGATTCAAAAACTCGTATGCTTACAGTCAGGGCGCGCGTGGGCTCTCACCTCCCCAACTAATTTAGCCACGTGTCTCTCGAGACAAGAGGGTAGATGAGAATAGAAGTTAATTAGGAAGAAGAGATCTTTCTGAGCATTATGTGAACGGTTTGTTTGCAAATCCAAAGATCCTGGCATTTATGCCTCAGAATGTTCCCAGGGAGCCTCGGCTTTTATTCTTATTTCCGGGGTGTCATAAGCTAAAACCGGGTTTTCACTTGGATAAAATTGATGGCATTTGTAGAAATCAGGAGTGCGAAAAAAAAAAACAGAAAAAAAAAAAAGAAAGAAGGAGTGCGTCTTACAGAAAGGAAATGAAAACAAACTTAAACTGAATACATTGAGAGAGCCCACATTTTGCTTTTATTTTCGCATACTTTGAACGAACCAAACAAGAAACAGGATGGCACGAGAGTGTCCAGCCACCTGCAGGGCGGCTCGTGGGGACCAGATCACATGACCACATCAAGCCGCAAACCATCGCTGACACTGTTGCATGCTCTTCGAAACCCAAGCTTCTAAAAGGGAGCAGTCCCCAAATAGGGCAACTACCACAGTCAGGTTTTCACAAAAATCTGGATGTGCGGTGCAGGACAGAGCAAATGAGTGATATTGGGGAAGTAGAAGTGTCCAGAACAAATGCAGAATGGGAACAACAGAATATAAAAGAATGTGAGAGGAACCAGCACAGATCTTACGAAGGCAACCGTTAAATCATTAATGGCCCAGCTAGGCCAGCACTTAGAATTCTAATGCCAGCAAGACAAGTTTCAATTCAATTCTTCAATTCAGCACACACTCTCTGAGGCAGGCTTGAGAAATCCTCATGCCTAAAGGCAGTTTCCCAAATCTCCTTGCTCCCTCGCCCTGTCCACGGGCATCACGGTGCAGTGACATAAGTTAACAGTCCAGGCCTGCCCTCTATGGCAGGTCCGGGGTAAATAAGGACCTGAAGAGCCCCCAGAGGCCATCCTCACAGCACAGAAAACCCCAAAAGGATTACAGATTGAAAACTCCTCACCCTGTTCACCAAACAGAGCAATTTCAGGCCTGGGTAAGCCTACTAGTCTCTCCTCCTTTTCCTCTGAAAACCCCCAGGACAGCCTTTAAAAATAGAGCACATTCAGGGGGCCTAGGTGGCTGAGTTGTTAAGCTTCTGGCTTCAGCTCCGGTCATGATCTCACAGTTTGTGAGTTTGAGCCCTGCATATGGTGAGCTCGAGCCCCGTTTCTTTCTCTCTCTCTCTCTCTCTCTCCCTCTCTCAAAAAAAAAAAAAAAAAAAAAAAAGGTGATAAGATTGGACATCATTGTCTTGTTCCTGATCTTAGAGGAAAAGCTCTCAGTTTTCACCAATGAGTATAATATTAGCTGTGAGTTTTTCACATATTCCCCCAGATATTTTTAATAAGTACACCAATGACTATGATGCTGGGATTGGGAGCTTTCTCTACTGACGTTAATTTGAACATCCAGAAACTCTCCTGGTTAATGCTTCCTTCTATTTTATTTTTATTTAATTAAATTTATTTATTTGTTTATTTATTTATTTTTTATTTATTTATATTTCCTTCTCTATTCTTTCTCTATTCCTTCCTGCTCTATGTAAGCAGAATAAGCTCAAAGAGGATAGTGAAGGGGCACCTGGGTGGCTCAGTCGGTTTAGTATCCGACTTCAGCTCAGGTCATGGTCTCAGCTCAGCTTAGGTTCATGAGTTTGAGCCCTGCGTTGGACTCTGTGCAGACAGCTCAGAGCCTGGAGCCTATCTCAGATTCTGTGTGTCTCTCTCTCTTCCCTTCCCCTGCTCACACTCTGTTTCTCTCTCTCTTTCTCTCTCAAAAATAATAAAACCATTTTTTGGGGGGCGCCTGGGTGGC